>NW_026117689.1:0-11234 GCF_001640805.2 Lates calcarifer
GCATACACACTGCAAGCTTTTGTAAAATGTGTCTGTATGTAACATTACCATATATAACAAATAACGCAACACAATACAATGACAGGTATTTGAGAACATTATGAGACAGTAAGAAGTCCAGGTTAATAAGTACATGCTAAATGTACATGTTGTTACAGTGAGATTCCTTACCAGAGTTTGTTCATAAATGTGGTTGTCAATTACGTCACAAAGTGCTGTGCCTCCCTCCAATAGGCCAACAGAATACTGTGGTTCATCAGCGATTCCCTTCATCCTCTCAACCGTTTTCCTCTAATCCGACAGGCATAAAGAATGTGGCTAATCTGTAGTGGTCTTGCTTGTTTGCTCTCGAGCCCCTGGGGTCCTAGACTTTTGCAACAAACTGCACAAGAAAAGAGAAAAGTCAACATAAGACACGAAGCTCTATAAGCCAAACAATTTAACTGTGTTTGGACAATAGATATTTGTTTATGTTGTCCAACACTCGTTTATTCATTAGCTGGAGACTAAAACTCTGATGTGATCTCCAATCAAACAAGTTATTTTCAGTGAGCATCCAATCAGACCACAGAACAGGTTCCATGTAATGGGACAGCTCTGTGGAAGAGGCCTATTCTTCTGAAAAGCCACTGTGAAAACACAGAGTCTGGGGCACAGGGTTCATTTACTTTACCATCAATTACTCCCAACAATCACCATTAATCCCTGAGCTGGTGACCCGTAAAGGTTCTTTTTGATGGCATTAAACAAGGTACAATACTGTCTGTGTCCGAGTCACAACTTTACTTTCAATAATGTTGCACAGTACGTCAGAGAGCCAGTAGTGACTGGACGAGACCTGAAATGACTGTGGTTTTGGGAGGTTAAATGGGGAGACTAAACAATGTGCCTAGAGAGGCTGCTGTGTTATAGACTACTATGACAAGCCTGATACAAACAAAAGAATAAACAGAAGGAGAAAGGTAAATTTGCAGTACCTCTTTGATTTCATTGTGAAAAAAACTGAATTACTGCAATTATAGAACCAATGTGTGGGCTTTATTAAAATCTCTGCTGAAACACTTGTTAAGAGAGGATGGGTGATGGCTCATCCCTATCATCTCTTTAAAAATCAACCAAGACCTTATGTAACATGGAAAATGTTTAACTGTATTTCACATACCATCTCCCCCTTGAGAGAAGTAATAGTAATATAGGCATCAATATGCATTTCACATTTCATCTGCAAATATTTTTTTCTTTACAGCAGCTAAATCACACCAAGGAGAAAAAACTACTGCCAGGAAAAAAAAAAAAAAAATCAGTCCAGAGCACAATGTCCTGTTATTTTTAGGATTTAGTATTTTTAGAAGTGCTAAAAATGGATCTAAAATATTAGATTTAAAATAACTACAGATTGTTTGTGACTTATCTGAGGGTATGCTATTTGTTAATATGGCAATATTCCTTCTGTCAAGAATCTAAGTGAAGCAATTTGTCACAATGTATTGATAAATAATGCAAATCCCTACAAACACATGGACAAATGCAAAAGAAAACGTGTTTGTTTGAATATGTCTCTGCTACAACAATATACACAATGCAATCCAAAAGGTGCATTAATTCTTCAGTTATATGTAGTTACACCTAATTTATACTCACATGGATAAGTCCTGGGATGAACTTGTCCACTATCAGCTAGGATCCCAAGGTGGGCTCGGCGTTGAAGTCAAATGGCTCTCGGTATAGAGCTGCCCCTAAATCCTCTGGATAGTTGTTGTACACCTGCAAAGGGACAGATGAGGACAGGACACACAGGAATCAGTCATTGACAGAGAAATAGTTCTAATGAGGAGAGCAACTGTTTCTACACTGAGACATACTCCAGTCTACCTTTAAACCTGTGCACTGTACCATCAAATCCGTTAGGGGGTAATACTGGTATGTAATTCAATGGACAAAATGAGGGCTGAGTGTTTGAAAAACACTGACAGGGAGAGTATGGAAATTGCACATTAGTATAGAGGAAAAAATGTATTTATGGTTTACTTTATATCTGAAATAACTGTTTTTTAAAGTTTGAAATGGTACTTTGGATCATGGTCCATAATAAAGTACTGAACTGATGCAATCGTGACTGGCAGTTTTGCATCAACTGATTTACGTTTCTATGATAACAAAAAACAACGGTAGACAGTGTCTCGACACTCTTCAAAGGCGTGACTGGCCAACTACCACACTGCCTGCTACTACTTTTAAACCGTAAATTACGTGTCTGATTTAAGTTACTTAAGCTACCTTGCTTGCTATTGTAACAGGTCGTTGAATTCATTGGTAACGTTAGGATTAGCGACAGCTAGCTACCTAGCAAAATACATGGTACATATTTCTGCACATAACTGTGTACGTAACGTATTTCAGTAATAATGCTACTGACCATTATGCTGTCTTCAATTCATTATAGCCAGCACTTGTGGCTTATGCTACATTACCCGGTTGATTTAACAAAATGCTAACTAGCAAGCTAACAACGCGGTTAGCTAATGTTACTTACGTCTGCTGAAAACCCAAAAGAGGGGGACAGAACGCTTTTTCTTTTTAGGCGGAATTTTTAAAGAGTGATGGGATTACAAGAAGAGAAAAGGATAACTGCCATGGACGTGGTAGAAAAGGTCGACTTTTTGTTGTTGTTCGATGTTTTATAGGTGCTAGCTAGTACGGCTCATTTGTTTTGACCATGCAGACGTCAACAGCGGAGGTCGAGTGAGCGGTGAGACGGACCTACAGACGGTTCAAACAGTAGTGTCAAGCACACCAAATTTAACAGTAAGATATCCGGTTAAAGTATCAAATAAAACCCATATTCACAACATAATGACAACGTTTTTTGAGTAATGACAGACACCGATGTGGAAATATTTCTGTAAAATATCGTTTCCAGTAAAGCTTTCTTTGGGGATTTTTTTTCACGATTAATATGACTTAAGTAATAATAATTAGAAATTATATTAACAATTTCCCTTTCTGAATGTACCTAAGTGTGGAGGTTATGACACATCTTAGATGGGCGGAGTTTAGAACTGTTCAAAACCAACAATGACCTCAGTTTTCCGACGTGATAATAGATGTCATGTGGAGCATTTATTAACAAAGCCATGAATTACAACAATAATTATCCCCCAGTCGAAGTCGCAGTAGTAATACTAATTATAATAATAGTGAATGTAAATACATAAGTTATTCTACTTTTATTTTACAGTTCAATACATATTTTATACTAATTTACAGTTAGCCTATATTCTGTACTCTATTTATTATTCTCTATTTTTACAACACTATTTCCAGAAACTGAAAGTGAAATGTATCCTTATCAACTAAATTACACCAGGGCTGACTAAAATTGATATTTCTGTTCAATAGGCTGGTGTCACATTCCTCAAGATTACCTGTGTTATGTCTTCATTGTGTTTCCCATGGCTCAGTAATGAGGAGAAAATGCTGTCCAAAGGAGTTTGCAGAATTTTCCTTTTTTCTGTAGCCAAAATCAACAGTTACAAAACATCAATCCCATGAGTAATGAGCAGATAGATGCATGTGTTTTGTCTTCAAGTTCAAGCTCAAACTGGATTCTGTCGTCCCTTTGCCTTTGTTGTTGTGACTTTGAGAAGTTGTGCCTGCCTCTGAAAACGCAGGGTCTGGGGTCAGTGTTTTTTTTTTTTTTTTTTTTTTTTTTTTTCAAGGAGATACATTTGCATTTTTCCCTCCTCAACAGTGGAGGAGGAGGGTGCCAGGGAAAGCTCAGCTACTGTCAGCTAAACAGGAGGGTAATGTTTTTCGTAGGGCTATTTTTACTCCATATCAATAATGACATCACTCTGGTATTAAGAGATCAACACACCATAAGTATATCAGATGTCATTAAAATATCCATGTGTCTAATTGTCACTGGTAACAATATAATTTCTTTATGGATTTTTTAGAATTATTGGGAAATATATCTATGAAAGTAGAGTATTTATTAGTTTGCCTTTGGGATTTGTATTTGCTCTAGCAATCCACTTATACCTGTGTCCTGGAGTCAAAGTCCATTTTAGTCTGTACAGTTTTTGGCAATTCAGTGTGGCAGTGTGAGCATTTCTAGGCTTCAATAAACATTTCATCAAACATGTAAAGACCTAATTCCTACATGGAGATTATGTGTTTACTTTGTACAGAGCATAAATCTTCACCATCCTTACAGACCAATATCATGTAACAGTGCACGATAAGTCATTTTTTACAGCTAACCAGAAAAGTTGTGAATTCACATTCACATAACTGTGAAATTCCTCAGAGTGTTAGATGAGCTTTGAGTTCTCCTTAGGGAAAAATAAACAATAGCAGCATTTGTTTCACCAATAAAACTATTGCTTAGAGTCCATTGTAAAGCCTGGAGAGGCAACGTCTTTTCCTCGGACTGCAACACAAAAGCTGTTCCGTGTTTTGTGCCTGTTTTCTCTAACACTAAATGAGCCTATGTATATATAAGTCTAATCACACATAGCATCTAAAGTGGCTTCCAGTAAAGCACAATGTTTGATTTCCATTGTTTGGATCATAATAGCCATCGCAGCTACTGGGTATGCGACAGTGGGACATGTGTACCACCCACTGTGAAGGCAAATACTCCAGTGGCTGCATTGTGCAGCAGGAATTCTTATTTGCAAACATTGCAAACAGATTACATCAACACACAGACTTAGAAAGACCCAGCATAGGTTAACCCTTAACGACCAAACGTCTCCAATCAGAGAGGAAAAATATTCAATGAAACAGTTATTGAAACATATTAACTACCATCTATATATTTTAAGCATAAAATGTATGTTATGAATAAAACTCAATCAAGTTAAGACATCTGTAAATCTATCTCTCCATATTTGAATGAGTGACTGATTAAACTGAGTTGGTGTTATGCAACAGACTCTAGTGTTGTAAGTGTTGCTTGAGACACTCAGCAGTGGTTTCAACCCTTTTAGCCAAAGAATGTTACTAAGTGAAAGGGACTCCCAAACAAGCCTTTACTCCTGCTGATCTGAATGTTAAGCAGGACAATATAAAGCAACTGTCTGCAGGAATATAACAAATATACAAAAAATAAAAAAATAATAATTCAATGCCTCACCACATTTTTTGGGGGGAAAAAAAGAGTTGATAAAACTCAAAATTTCAAGGCAACACTTAAGCAACACAGCAATTCAACTTATTTTTTTTTTTTAAAGTTAAGGCTCTGAGTTTATCCCATTTAGAAATGATGCCTTAACATAGACCAAGTTAGAGCAAACACATTACATTACACAATTTTTACATCTGTTAATTTACATAATTTGAGATAATAAAAGCTTTATTTTATATACACACTTTTTTTTCTATTTCAAATAATTAATTTGATGAGTTAAATGGTCAATTCACTGGGACATTTAGTTAACTGAATTCATAATTTTGTAATATTTTTTGTTATGACTTGCCTTTTTTTTTTTTTTTTTCAACAGTGTACAATATGCCACTTAAAAGGAATTATCTTTATCTCTGGGCTTTCCCACAACATGTCATTTTCAACAATAGTATCAAAGTAGTGGAGAGATACAGCAAGATATACCATGATGGTCAAACAATAACACAGTCTAAAAAATGATGCACATTTCACCCTGATTTCCTTTCTGCCAAGATAGACTGCAGACTAATTAATTAAATTTCCTAACATAACTCTGTGTCATTAGTTGAGATTATTATATTATAATTAAAAGTACACTGCTTCTGAGAAAGTAAGATCATCAGGTAGTCCCTATGAATAAAACTAAATACAGATACTGTGATAATTTCTGTGATATTTGTTTAGAAAAGTGAGCGGTGTGTCAGCATGTATGTGTGCAGACTAGCATTTGCACAGATATAGCCTACATACTGCATGTGTATCCTAGACACTGCATCCTGTGTATCCACTCTCATATATACACACTAGTCTGTATTTAGGCTTGTGTGTGTGTGTGTGAGCATGCTAGCATATCTGGAAGCAGCAGGTCACTGTATTTCAAGTAAAGTATGTGCAGGTAATTTAAAGGCTAAAGCGGTGATGTGCAGTGAGACAGTATTTACAAAGCATTTAGACAGGCCTTCATTCCCGGAACGCACGACTGATTCAACAACAAACATTTGTGGTGCTTCATTGTGTTAGTAGTGGAGGGAAAACAGGGAGCATTTTCTAAAGAAATGGAGGAAGAGAGCAGGTGGTGGCAGTGTGCCCATTACAACCTTTTCAAAATTAGTCATTTTAATGCTTCTATTTTATTCTAATACTTTAACACTTGCATCTCTTATTTAGTAACCATAAACACAATTTTGAGACAAAATCACAGACCATGTGCATGACAGTTAGCACAGTTATTTCCAGGGAGTTACAGGAGTTCATGCAAGGGGACGGTGTTGAACAGGGTGTGTGACAGGGAATAGCATTATGCCTCTAAATAGTTATTTCTCTATTCAATTCTATTTATTGCTAAAACAACACTTTTCTCTCTTATTGAACCGGAAGAGAATATAGACTAGACTCAGCAGTAGCTTGGGCTCTACAGAGAGACTGACTGTGGCGTGTGTGTGTGTGTCCTGATAACATCCCGGCAGACTGGCCTCTAGCCAACCATGGGCAAACTCACCCTGCCGTTTGATGTTGAGGGTTGGCTCCAGGCAGACCAAGCATTGTGTCCCAAACAATGAACCCCAGACCCACTGAACTATAAAACATGTCCCTTTGGGGGCGTTTTCCTTAGATTTTGTACAGGAGACACCCAAAGTCAGGAAACCTGACCCCGCTTTTCCAATTTAGTAACTCTAAAGTCTCAAATGCTGCTGACTTGGCATCCAAGTTTGTCTGCCTCCTTCTCTAATAAGGTAAATAATGTCCTTGGAATGTTGACTAAGGCTCATGTCTGGGGTGGGGGTCTTGTAATTCAGGAAATGTGTTGAAATTCCATATCAAAAATGGAAGAAAAAAAATCCCTCACCTAAATTCACTTTAGTTAAAGTGACTATGACAGAGAAATTTTGACCCTGTTCGACAAAATAACAAAGACAAAATAAAGGTCCCTTTATCTGAAGGCTTCTGTCCTGTATGCTTGCAAGAAAGTGCCAAAAGTAAGTGTCACTGAACCTGAGTATTGATAACCCACAAGGATCAGATTGTAGCCAAATGTCTGTCAAATTTACAATTGAAAGGTAATTTTGTCAGCCTATTGATAATTTTGGCATCTTAATTGTCATCTTAATGTTCTGAACACATGGCATCTATTGTATATCTATCTGTCCTAGAAGAGATATCATCTTGCCACTTTAAAGAGGTTTGTTTACTGACTATTTCTTCATCGAGGGTTTAAGCCACTTGAGGTAGCCTATATTTGTTATTTGTGATTTTGGGCTATTGACTTGACCAGTGGCACTGCAGTACTCCCTGTCCACCAGCTGTGGTCGCTGCTGAGTTTCCTCAGTGAGCAGAGGGTGAGAGAGGCCTTCCGGTTCCTCTGGCAGATCAGCTGACTCTGTTGCTGTTGTCAGGAGACCTCACGAACTGTATTGTATGGCAACTATGAAAATTATCGAGCCATAGAAACACTACAAGCCGCCATATTTTAACTGGTAACGGCCACATTTTGATACACAGGTGAGTGAAACTGTCAAACAATCACAGTAGCCACCTGTGTTGTTGTTGTGGGAGAAAGCTAAGTGGCTAACAGTAGCTAATCCCTGCTGGATGTTGCTTGACCTTAACTATCTTTCTCTGTCAGCTTCGTTTGATATACAGTGTCGTTTGAACGTAGTTTATGGTTTTCAAACTTTATGTAGCAATAAGGAAATAAAAGCGAGTGCCAGAAAAACAATATTTTCTTTTTGTAATGGATTTCAACCCCGAATGAGCTCCTGTTGCCATTGTAGCATTATTTCATTAGCTTGCTTAGTGGTAAACAGTATCATTATACTTCATGATAACAGCACAAGGAGCTGTAGAGCTAAAATTTAGCCAAAAATAACGACACTGTAAACACTGTACTGTAACTGTATTGTACTCAAAGCAGCAATATTCATAATAAGACAGACTCAGAGGGAGGGGTGGAATAAAACCTCACAGATTTACTAACTGAAAAATAATAAAGACAGTTACATTAGTCTAAATATCGTTTTCTTCTCAGGGTTCTCTAGCTGCACCAGTGCTGAAACCATGACAGAGTTTTGGTTGATTTCTGCACCTGGAGAGAAGACCTGCCAGCAAACATGGGACAAAATGATGGCAGCCACCACACGAACCAACAACCTCTCCACCAACCACAAGTTCAGCATACCAGACCTCAAGGTTAGCACTGGATTTATTCACTGTTTGTTGTCTTTTATACTTTTTCACCTCTCATCATCTCTCTTGCTTAATTCATGACTTCCTATTTAAATAGAAAGCTAATACCAAAATCACTCACCTTATATGTATCCACTGTCAAGAGTAAGCTGATTCTTGTGTATGCGAAGCAGCTTTTACACAGATCCATTGCCAGCATGTTGAAGTGTTGGTCAGGTGAAATTTTCATCCACAGAGTAGTTCAGCTCTGTGCTGAAGGTGAAGTAACCTCTCTGACCTCACTGCCACATGGGGCTGCAGTGTTCTCCTGGAACTGTTAGCAATGCATGAGTGGTCCTGGACAAAAAGGCGCCATCCTAAGCACATAGGGGCCCCTGGATGTCACTGTAGGCTGATTTAGCTCCAGATGTCACTGTTTAAACACAACCCTGCTGACACAGATCTCAGTTCTGATGAGTCAGAAGTCATAATTTGTGGTGTTTTATTTTTTGCTTTTTTGGTCCCAAAAACAGGTTGGGACACTAGATGTTTTGGTTGGACTGTCGGATGAACTGGCCAAATTAGACTCCTTTGTTGAAAGGTATGCTACCTCAAATGTTCGATTCTCTTCCTCTGAAGGATGATCATTTTAGTGATTGAATTGGTACTTTATAGACCTTTTATAATCACATAAAATGCAGCCTGTATTATTAAAAGGTACTAAAAAATCTCCCTTAACCTGTGCAGCACTACAGACTCTCTGATGTAGCGGGTTTACCACTCCCTAATCCCTTCCCTTACCTTGTAACAATGAGGAATTTCACAGGGGCGCGAGGCTAGCGAGCCTCGCAGTCTAAACTTGGCTATTTACAGTTGGGTGACACATCAGCAGCTCTTTCTTTAGTCATATTTATACCCAATGACTTATGTGCCGCAAGTATGTTTGACTGCAATTTATAGTCTTTTGAAAATATGACATCTAAAACTCACACACAGCCATTACTGGCCGAGGCCTGCTTTGCTTCCTCTGTGGATATTTCCAAGACTGTGAGAAAGACCAACTTTGCAACAAGGTTTCACTTGTTTGACTACAGCCTGTCTTTAATCTAGTTCGTTTTTGAAGTTTCCATCTAGCATATATTGAAAAATAAGAATATCTAAATTGGTGAATTCTTCAAAATTGCACCCATTAATATATTTATTGTTTGTTTTTGAGCTTTGAATTGATTAGGTTGTTTTCATTTGTCGTGATATGAACAATAAAATCTATTTAAAATTGTTCAAATTAAATCCCTACAGCAGATGTACTTTCTTATGAACTCTGTAGGCATGACATGTGACTTGGCTGAGTTCTTGCTTGGCTTCACTCCTCTGGGCACATTTCTGCTTAAAACTGTTAATCATATAAAAGTAGACAGTGCTATGATAATCTTTTTTCAAATAATTGAACTGTCAGTGTTTAGGTTGGTTGTCAGCTGGATGTTTCAGCTATTTATCCATTACTTTTATGTATTCACATGTAGTCATAGTTCTTCTTTGATGTGCTGGTGAACAGTATGGTCAAAAATCTGAGAGTCTGCCATATTATAAATCACCTTGTCAGGAAATCATCTTAACAGGAATATGTGTGTGTATGTTTGTGTAAGATTGGGAGGATGAGTTCATGGTGGTCATGTGAACATGTGCAGGATGAATGTGTGGTTTTCTCTGGCTTTGTGCATGCAGTTTGTGTTGACATGGTGTGTTTTGATGTCTCCTGGCTGTTCACAGTGTGGTGAAGAAGGTAGCTCAGTACATGGCCGACGTGCTGGAGGACAGTCGAGACAAAGTACAGGAAACCTGCTGGCCAATGGAGGTACAGTGATGATTACAACACAGTGTCTGCTTTACTACTGAAAATATGCTGATAACCAGTAGACAGTACATAATATTTGATTACATATTTTTCACATGATATCTTCCATTGAGGAAAATACACCTCAAGGCACACTAATGTGGTTGAAATGTTCTCTAGTCATGTTGTAAGAGTCAAATATCAAAATTGCAGTAACCTTGGTATTTACCATGCGTATGTTTTTGGTATTTATTTTGCCAATGTTTTAGATATCAAATCCAGAGATTTCTGCCCCAGAAATCCACATATAATCCATGTGTGTGTGTGTGTGTGTGTGTGTGTGTGTGTGTTGTATGTATATATATATATATATATATAATTCAATTTTATTCTGTTTTTTTACACAATAATGTCTGTGAAGGAATATCAAAATCTTGGCAAATAAAATGGAAACTATTTGCATGACTAGGTACCACTACAGGTAACTTTTCAATTGTATTTGAAAGCATTGTTAAAAAAAAAAAAAAGAGAGGAGAAAAGAAAGAAAGAAAGAACTTACAAAGAACCTAACTTTTGGCTTGCTATAATGTCATAAAGGTGGGTAATCACAACACAAAACACGTCTTTTTCTGTCTTTTCAGTTGATCTTGTCACCTACATCACAAGATTTCAGTGGGACATGGCAAAATATCCCATCAAACAGTCACTTAAAAACATCTCTGAAATCATCTCAAAGGTGGGTCTGTCCATTGGATTGGATAATATATGAGTAATGGTCAAATAAGCATTTAGATTTATATTTGATTTCTATTCATGTAAAACTGCCTGCTTTTTATTTTTGGACCTTAATGGGTAGTGGGGCTCTAACACTACAGTGTCTGGATAGGGTTTTATTTCCCATTGGGAAATCGTGGGTACAGGTGTGTCATAAATGCCATGTTACTCTATCTCAGTTAGAAAACATTAAGTCTTGTTTTTCATCTTTTACAGCAAGTAACCCAGATTGACAATGACCTGAAGACAAGAGCATCAGCTTACAACAACCTGAAAGGAAACCTGCAGAAC
>NW_026117690.1:0-12041 GCF_001640805.2 Lates calcarifer
CCAGGTAACATCTGATCTCATCCTCCTGTCAGTGTTAATGCAGTTAATCCAAACAGATGAACTGGAAGCTCAGAATATTAGATATTTGAGTTGAATTAACACCTCCAGCAGCTGTTAAAGGAGCTATCTGTAAATTTAGGGTTAAGGTTAGATTAGATTGTACTTCAGTATCGTATGATAAAAACTACTGATGGGCCTTTAATAAAGTTATTTGTCAGTAAAAATCCATGTTTATCCATGTCCATTTATATTTTTTTAACTCTGGCAGGAAAGACACTAAAGTGGCTGTGAAGAATTTTTATTGTCCCCCAACAGAAAAAAAACTCTTCATAAATCTGGCCTGGTAATAATTTATGATGATGAACTCTGGCAATGATTAATGTTTTATTACATTTTGGATACATGTATGACAAATGCATTTCTGTTTCAACATCCAACTGGCAGTAGCTACAGTCATGTCTCCTTCTTAATCTCCATGAAGTTGAGCAGTGACATCTTCGCCTGTCAAGTTTGTGGTCACTGGTTCTGTGTTTACTTTTCTTTTCTTTTTAATTACATTTTCTGCCAGTTGGATTACTCTATATCTTAAAGAAATAGTTCAACTTTTTCGAGAGATCTGCTTTTTTGCTGACAGTTAGATGAGAAGATTGATCCCACTCTCATGAAGCTGGAGGCAGCTGACAGTTAGCTTAGCTTAACATAAAGAACTGGGGAAAACAGCTGGGATGTGATTAAGTACATTTACTCAAGTGCTGTACTACTTTATTTCCTTTTATTCTATATATTTCTGCTTCTGCTACACTATATTTCAGACTTATATATTGTACTTTTTACTGCACCACATTTGTCTGACAAGTTTAGTCACTAGTTTTGTTTCAGATGAAAACATTAAGAGCAAAACATGGTGGCTGGGTTGAGTCACAGTTGCAGCAGGCTAAGGGTAGACTAGGGTATTCCAGATGTCCCTCGTCCCCAGCAATGTTTTCCTGCACCTCCTGCGGGATCCAAAGACGTTCCCAGGCCAGATGGGATATGTGATGTCTCCAGCGAGTTCTGGATCTACAACAGGGTCTCCCCCAAGTTGGAGGTGCCCAGGAAACCTCCAAATTAATGCACCCAGGAGACACCACTAATCTGACGCTTGAACCACCTCAACAACTTTCTAGTGTCTAGCCAATGTTTATAACCATAGATGAGAAACAGGGAGCAATCTACCATTTTCAGGCAGAAGTTAGTGGCTTCAGACTTGTAGATCCTGACTCTCATCCCGACCACTTCATGCTCAGCTGCAGCTGCAACCCACCCCCTCCCCCAGATAAATAAATCCAGTCCGCATTAACCCAAGAAAGCAAATAAATGTCATTCCAAAAATGTTGAAAAACTATTCCTTTAACACTGCCTCAAGCCTCAGGGACATTCAAGGTATTTATCTTGTGGTTCTCCTTCTTTTCCAGGTGGGTTTCATCGACTACATCGTACACCCCGCTGTGGGAGACGTGGGCCGACCTGGTGCACCCAGACGCCCAGGAGCTGCTGGACACGCTGGAGGAGAACAGGGAGTGGTACCTGAACACCATGCCCCAGTCTCCCTCACCTCCCCCGGACAGACACCTCCAGCATGACCGCTTCCAGTTCGAAATCACCCTGGAGGATCTGGAGCACAACAACCCAACCACATGCATGTGAGGAACAGCAGCGGCAGCAGCGGAGGGAGGAGCGGGAGGAAAGTAATCTGTGATGACGGCGACGCAGACAGAACACAGGATGCCGGGGCAGAGGCCAACGGAGAGGAACAGAACCATGTAGAAAATGAGAAAGAGGAAGACGAGCAGAATCACAACAGCGAACAGAACGGAGTCCAGGATGAAGAGGAAGAGGGAGGAGACTGGAGAAAGGGAGAAAGAAGAAGGAGAGGAGGAGGAAAACACAGGGTTGAATGAGGAACATGGAGAGGAGCAAGTAGAAGAAGGAGGAGGGCAGACAGATGAAACAGAAAAAGATGAAGAAGTTAATGACTCAGTGGAGGAGACTAAAGAGGAGGTGGAGGAGAATGAGCAAAATCAGGAAGGAGAGCAGGAGCAGGAGGAGGGGGAGGGTGATGAGGAAGGTGGAGAAAATGAGGAGGAAAAAGGGAATGAAGGAGAGGGTGAGGAAAACATAGAAAATGAGGAGGCAGAAGGGGAAATAGATGGAGAAAAAGAAGGCGAGGTGGTGGAAGAGACTGAAAATGAGGAGGTAGAACTGGAGGAAAAAGAGGAGGGAGAGGTGGAGGAGAACGTAGAGGAAGAGACAGAGGAAAATGCTCAACAAGAGGACAGTGAGAGTGAGGAGAAAGTGGAGGAAGAGGAGGCAGAAATGGAAGATAAAGTTGAGGAAGAAGAGCGAGAAACAGAAGAGAACGTGGAAGATGAAGAGGAGAAAGGTGAAGAGGAGGAGGCGCCAGCTGATGATGATGAAGAAGAAGAAAGTTAGTTGGGTGTAAAATCACAAATTAACAGGGTCAGTGAGGAAAAGTAGAAGAAGAAATTCTGAGAATCTTCGGGCTTTGAAAGTTAGCAGCATGACTGTTGACGAAGAGGATAAAGAGACAAAGATAATGTGCTCTTTTCACCTCATCATGTGACCCTCTCAGTTAATGCTCAGATACCAATGTCTTAAACAAACTTCACAGCTCACAGACAAACATTTAAGACCAACAGTAGAGCAGCGGACATGAAAACAAAACCTCTCCAGAGCGTTCACCTTCCTGGGAACAAACCGTTACAGCGTCAACTGGTAGTGATAGAAAGACTAGAGTCTTCATCACCAAGTATCTGTACATCCATCACTGCCGTAAGGGATAAACTGGGGATGATAACTAAAAAGGGGGGGACCTGTTTTATCAACCTTTTGTAGCTCCTAAAAAAACCTGAGTACATGCAAATAATTGCGTGCCTGTTCTCCCAGTCTCATGGATTATTACCCATTGTCTCTGTAACATCACACACACACAGTGATCATTAAACTAAAGAAACACTGTTTAAAGAATGTCAACTTCCTCTGTTTGTCAGAAAAGAGAAAAAAAGAGAAAAAACATCTGGAAAGTATAAGTCTGTCGTCTTATATTTACTACAAAATCTTTCCACTTGTGAGCAGGATGCTGAGTATGTGCATCATTGGGCTCTGGTCTAGAACAGTTTAACCTCCTCACATACTAACCTTAAAGCAACAATGCTGGATTTCTGAATAATACCAGGACCGTTTTCTCAATGCAGAAACATCCATAGTCCAGCTCAAAATGGCTGACTTATTGTACGTGTCAATATCGGTTCATGTTTAAAAAAAAAAGGAAAAAAAATAAACACCCAGTATTCATCCCGTCACGACAGTTTCACCTCTCCCAGACTGTGTGACTTTGATTCCCAGGTGAATTGTGCCAAACTGTCCCACGACCAGCATTGAGCAATTCAGCCTTCCTTTGAACAGGGAGGCTACTCCGTCCATGAAGCAATGAACTGTGAGACCAGGCTAACGGGTGTGATGGTCTTCCACAAATCCCATTTTGTTTTTGTTTTTTTTGTTTTGTTTTGTTTTTGTAAAAATGGTATTTGGCACTTTATCTAACACCCCTGTTACATATATGTACATAATAAACATGTATTTTAATCTGCTGATGTCATAAAATAAATATGATCAATGAAGTTGATTGGTTGGTGTTTTCAGTAGCAGACAACTCTTCACTTAGGAAAGAATGTATACAGTATTTCAAGTTGGGTACTTTTGGAAACATTATACATACATTGTATTATACTCAGATGGCAGTTTATTAGGCACACCCAGCTAAGATTACAGATAGTCATGTTATTTCCTGAAACAAGTAACATTTGTTTACAATAACTACTGAAAGTAAATTCCTCGTTGAGCTTTTTGGCTAAATCCTATCTCGGATTACTGTTCCCCTGCTAAGGGAACATACACCACCTCCTCTTAAAATCATGTCTGCCAGCTTCAAATATCATCAATGTTGGCATTTTCCTTGTGGAGGAAAAAGGAGAACCACTTCCTGTCTACCAGCGGCATTTCGCTGAGGTCAGACCGCGGAAGTATTATTAGAGTTCTTATAATATGTCCATGATACAGATCTTATCGGTATCCTACCTCTCTGCGTGTGTTGTCATTGGTCGCGTTGTGTGTCGTCATTGGTCATGACCTTTTGCCTTGCGCAGACGCAGAGAGACGGAGAAACGAAGCCGGAAAACAGATTCAAACCAACGTTTGAGCCGTTGCCGCGGTTTGTCAGTACTGTGAGCAAACTGAATTATCGAAGAAGCCTGGATGCTAAAACAAGCTTTGGAGCTGCTTTTTGTCGAACACGAGTGAGGCTGGACGTTGAATATACCTGCGGCGCGAAGGTAAGGCTAAGGAGCGAACTAGCTACTGGCTAGCGTTTGCATTTGCGTTAGCGGCGAGCGTTAGCATTAGCCTTCCTGTTTAATAACATCCTTTGACCTCACTTGCGTTTTCAGTCGTTTTTATCGCGGGTGACAACGATGACAACAGCATGATAGACCGCTATCATGTGGTTAAGAGTGTATTTGTGTTTCCGTGACTGAGGCGTCCCTGACACGAGTTGTGAACCTCCAACGTGGACGGGTGAAAACACGACGAGCTCTTGAAGGTCTGTTTAAATCCCTGTTGTATTTGTTTACAGTCACTTTACCGACATTTTACATCTTTTTGTAACTTCATGTTCCCCCCTGGTTATTGTAACTCAGTTTATAGCGGTCTATCAGGTTGTTGTCATCGTTTTGTATCTATTTGTGGTCATTGTGTACTATTGCGTCTGTTCCTGTGCTTTACACCTGGATGTCAGCGTTAGCATTAGCATTTTTACTTTTTGTCATCCTTTTTATTGGCGTGGGTTAAAAGTGTGTTTGTGTTTCTGTGACTATGGCGTCCCTGACATGAGTTGTGGGTACCTTACGGAGGCAAGGCAACTGTTCAGTAGTCTGTTTGTCTGATTACCATATCGCTGTGATCATTTTGTGTCTATTTCTGGCCTTATAGCATCATTTTGCGTCTAAACTTAATACTTGATTGAGCTTAGTTATATATTAAATTCAAGCTTGAAAACTTAAGTTTAACTCTTCTCCACAGGTTTGAGCCTCAAACATTTTAGTTACTATGTTGATGGCTCTTAAGGATGTGATGCTTTTTCTTGTCACGTGTGACAGCAAACAGCCTATTTTCCGAAACACTTCCCTAATGTTTGGAGAATTATCTGGTTCAGCTAAATTATTAATATCTATTAGGGGTGTGATGATACATTCAGCTCATGAGACGAGACGAGATTTTAACATTATTTTTAAGAAACTTCACTGATGTAACTGGAAAGATTATTTGGCTGAAAGTCTCATAATGTGGAACAATGCAGGTGCACTGTGAAATGTGAGTCGTTCATAAGTGTGTTAATTTTAACTGTTGGACAGAAGGTCATTTTAAAATTATCTTTACAGTATATAATGACCAGTTCTACACTTATTTACTTAAAAAAAGACCTTTGTAAGTTTGGTTATTTAATAATAATAAACACAAGTTGAAATCATTCATTCAAATATTTACTTAACTGACAGTGTTTATTATTGTTGTGCAGTCCACAGTAGCATACATGATTGCTTCAGTGATTAGTTGATAGACACACAATTAATAATAATTTTACTTTTTCCCAAATAATTGTTGTTGTTGGTTCTTCAGGAGGTGATGAGAGTCAACTGTTGATTCTCTAAAGCACCCCTCTAATGTTTGTTACATGTTGTGGTTCAGCTGTAATGTTGAATACTTCTGTGTTTTCATGGGTAAACTGTTGATGAGGAATAGGTAGTAGTGAATTGATCATTTTCCTTTGTATGTTTCTCTGTGATTTCCTCCAGGTGTCACCACTTTGTCCACGACATCATCCACGATCGCAGAGACATGGTCCACGATCGGAGAGACATTGTTGAGGATGAGGGAGACATCGTCCACGATCAGAGACATTGTCCATGATCGCAGAGACCTTGTCAAAGATGAGAGAGACGTTGTCCTTGATCAGAGACATTGTCCCATGCTTCGTAGAGACCTTGCGATAGAATCGGCGGAGACGGGGGTCACCGATTTGACGGCATTGCCCGCGATCATGGAGACATTGTCGATGACCACAGAGACACCGTCTATGATCTCAGAGACATCGTCCACGATCACAAAGACAGTGGCCATGATCACAGAGACTTTGTCCATAATCTCAGAGACATTGTCCGCGATCACAGAGACATTGTCCGCGATCACAGAGAGTCTTCGTACAATGAAGAAGTTCTTTGAGACCAGGACAGAGGCCTCCAGGTAATTCACAAACGCCTTTACATCAACTGTCCATCACAGAGCACTGACATTAAACTGTTTATGTTCAGTATTCAGTGTATCAGAAAGGTGTAATAATAGAAGTAATCTGTAGTATAAAGATAATGTAGAAATAATCTGTATTAAAAGAAGTAATGTAAAAGTAATTAGAAATATCAGAAGTAAAATGTAATAGTTAAAGTAATCTGTTACTACATGTAGCAGTAAAAGTTATCTGTAAATTTAGAAGTAATATGTAATAAGAAATGTAAAATGTAATGGTAAAAGTACTGTAATATTAGAGGAAACAGTAAAAGTAATCTGTATGTAAAAATGTCAACTGTTATTGTTAAGGATCAGACAAAGTGGGATTGAAAAATATTTTAACTTCAGTTTGATTGTACATGATCAGAAATTCTTAATTATGTGTATGTGCTAGGCACATTAGACTACACTGTACAAAACAATATCAAGTCTACAAATAAAATATTGGAGTGACTTGTTCATTAGTGTATTCACTTTAATTGCTGGTCAGAGGGTGATTTGAAAAAATATCTTTACAGTTTCCAACGACCAGTTCTACACTTAATTACTTAAAAGTTTTCACATAAGCTGCTGTTACGACCTTTGTAAATTTGGTTGTTATTCATTAAATGAAAACAACACAGAACAAAGACATTTTAAATATGTGTTCATAAGAAGAAGGTTGAAATAATGATTCTCTATGTGACCGTCTGTGTTGGAAGAAATACTGACTTTTTACTGAAGTATAATAAACAATACAAGTTAAAATCCTGCATTCTAAAACGGACTTAACTGATAGTGTTCATTATTGTTGTGCAGTTCATAGTAACATACGACTGTGATTAGTTGATAGACACACAATTAATAATCATTTTACTTTTTCCTAAATATTTGTTGTTGTTGGTTCTTCAGGAGGTGATGACAGTCAACTGTTCATTTTCTGAAACAGCGTCTAATGTTTGTTACATGTTGTGGTTCAGCTGTAATGTTGAATATTTCTGTGTTTTCATGGGTAAACTGTTGATGAGGAATAGGTAGTAGTGAATTGATCATTTTCCTTTGTATGTTTCTCTGTGATTTCCTCCAGGTGTCACCACTTTGTCCACGACATCATCCACGATCGCAGAGACATGGTCCACGATCGGAGAGACATTGTTGAGGATGAGGGAGACATCGTCCACGATCAGAGACATTGTCCACGATCGCAGAGACCTTGTCAAAGATGAGAGAGACGTTGTCCTTGATCAGAGACATTGTCCCATGCTTCGTAGAGACCTTGCGATAGAATCGGCGGAGACGGGGGTCACCGATTTGACGGCATTGCCCGCGATCATGGAGACATTGTCGATGACCACAGAGACACCGTCTATGATCTCAGAGACATCGTCCACGATCACAAAGACAGTGGCCATGATCACAGAGACTTTGTCCATAATCTCAGAGACATTGTCCGCGATCACAGAGACGTAGTCCATGATCACAGAGAGTCTTCGTACAGTGAAGAAGTTCTTTGAGACCAGGACAGAGGCCTCCAGGTAATTCACAAACGCCTTTACATCAACTGTCCATCACAGAGCACTGACATTAAACTGTTTATGTTCAGTATTCAGTGTATCAGAAAGGTGTAATAATAGAAGTAATCTGTAGTATAAAGATAATGTAGAAATAATCTGTATTAAAAGAAGTAATGTAAAAGTAATTAGAAATATCAGAAGTAAAATGTAATAGTTAAAGTAATCTGTTACTACATGTAGCAGTAAAAGTTATCTGTAAATTTAGAAGTAATATGTAATAAGAAATGTAAAATGTAATGGTAAAAGTACTGTAATATTAGAGGAAACAGTAAAAGTAATCTGTATGTAAAAATGTCAACTGTTATTGTTAAGGATCAGACAAAGTGGGATTGAAAAATATTTTAACTTCAGTTTGATTGTACATGATCAGAAATTCTTAATTATGTGTATGTGCTAGGCACATTAGACTACACTGTACAAAACAATATCAAGTCTACAAATAAAATATTGGAGTGACTTGTTCATTAGTGTATTCACTTTAATTGCTGGTCAGAGGGTGATTTGAAAAAATATCTTTACAGTTTCCAACGACCAGTTCTACACTTAATTACTTAAAAGTTTTCACATAAGCTGCTGTTACGACCTTTGTAAATTTGGTTGTTATTCATTAAATGAAAACAACACAGAACAAAGACATTTTAAATATGTGTTCATAAGAAGAAGGTTGAAATAATGATTCTCTATGTGACCGTCTGTGTTGGAAGAAATACTGACTTTTTACTGAAGTATAATAAACAATACAAGTTAAAATCCTGCATTCTAAAACGGACTTAACTGATAGTGTTCATTATTGTTGTGCAGTTCATAGTAACATACGACTGTGATTAGTTGATAGACACACAATTAATAATCATTTTACTTTTTCCTAAATATTTGTTGTTGTTGGTTCTTCAGGAGGTGATGACAGTCAACTGTTCATTTTCTGAAACAGCGTCTAATGTTTGTTACATGTTGTGGTTCAGCTGTAATGTTGAATATTTCTGTGTTTTCATGGGTAAACTGTTGATGAGGAATAGGTAGTAGTGAATTGATCATTTTCCTTTGTATGTTTCTCTGTGATTTCCTCCAGGTGTCACCACTTTGTCCACGACATCATCCACGATCGCAGAGACATGGTCCACGATCGGAGAGACATTGTTGAGGATGAGGGAGACATCGTCCACGATCAGAGACATTGTCCACGATCGCAGAGACCTTGTCAAAGATGAGAGAGACGTTGTCCTTGATCAGAGACATTGTCCCATGCTTCGTAGAGACCTTGCGATAGAATCGGCGGAGACGGGGGTCACCGATTTGACGGCATTGCCCGCGATCATGGAGACATTGTCGATGACCACAGAGACACCGTCTATGATCTCAGAGACATCGTCCACGATCACAAAGACAGTGGCCATGATCACAGAGACTTTGTCCATAATCTCAGAGACATTGTCCGCGATCACAGAGACGTAGTCCATGATCACAGAGAGTCTTCGTACAGTGAAGAAGTTCTTTGAGACCAGGACAGAGGCCTCCAGGTAATTCACAAACGCCTTTACATCAACTGTCCATCACAGAGCACTGACATTAAACTGTTTATGTTCAGTATTCAGTGTATCAGAAAGGTGTAATAATAGAAGTAATCTGTAGTATAAAGATAATGTAGAAATAATCTGTATTAAAAGAAGTAATGTAAAAGTAATTAGAAATATCAGAAGTAATATGTAATAAGAAATGTAAAATGTAATGGTAAAAGTACTGTAATATTAGAGGAAACAGTAAAAGTAATCTGTATGTAAAAATGTCAACTGTTATTGTTAAGGATCAGACAAAGTGGGATTGAAAAATATTTTAACTTCAGTTTGATTGTACATGATTAGAAATTCTTAATTATGTGTATGTGCTAGGCACATTAGACTACACTGTACAAAACAATATTCAATTCAATTCAGTTTTATTTATATAGCGCCATATCACAACAAAAGTCATCTCAAGGCACTTTTCATATAGAGCAGGTCTAGACCACATTCTTTAAAATAGGTATTTACAGAGAGAGACCCAACAAATCCCACCACGAGCAAGCACTAGGCGACAGTGGCAAGGAAAAACTTCCTTTAAGAGGCAGAAACCTCGAGCAGAACCGGACTCAGGGTGGGCAGCCATCTGCCTCAACCGGTTGGTTTTGGGGGGGGGGGGGTAGCGAGAGAAGAGCATAGCATAACACAGGTTCCATATAAAACGTAAGGTGATGCCAATAATACAGCAGTAGTAATGATAGTAATGATAATTAGAATATTAACTGCTAACATAGCAATACAACTAATAGCAGTATAAGTAATTTCTAATTATAGCAGCAGGTGTCGAGTGGAGTTGTAGGAGCAACAGGAGACTTGTCATCACAGATCAGGCTCTACAGCTCCAGAGGCAGAAATACCTGCAGAAAGAGACAGAAAATATCAGGTCTACACATAAAATATTGGAGTGAGTTGTTCATTAGTGTATTCACTTTAATTGCTGGTCAGAGGGTGATTTGAAAAAATATCTTTACAGTTTCTAACGACCAGTTCTACACTTAGTACTTAGTAACGTTTTCACATAAGCTGCTGTTACGACCTTTGTAAATTTGGTTGTTATTCATTAAATGAAAACAACACAAAACAAAGACATTTTAAATATGTGTTCATAAGAAGAAGGTTGAAATAATGATTCTCTATGTGACTGTCTGTGTTGGAAGAAATTATGACTTTTTACTGAAGTATAATAAACAACACAAGTTAAAATCCTGCATTCTAAAACGGACTTAACTGATAGTGTTCATTATTGTTGTGCAGTTCACAGTAGCATACAACTGTGATTAGTTGATAGACACACAATTAATAATCATTTTACTTTTTCCTAAATATTTGTTGTTGGTTCTCCAGGAGGTGATGACAGTCAACTGTTCATTTTCTGAAACAGCCTCTAATGTTTGTTACATGTTGTGGTTCAGCTGTAATGTTGAATATTTCTCTGTGTTTTCATGGTTAAAACTTTTGATGAGAAATAGGTAGTAGTGAATTGATCATTTTCTTTTGTATGTTTCTCTGTGATTTCCTCCAGGTATCACCACTTCGTCCACGACAACATCCACAATCATAGAGAGTCCTCATACAATGAAGAAGTTCTTTGAAACCAGGACAGAGGCCTCCAGGTAATTCACTAAATATGTAAAAAATGTCAAAAAATCGTGGTTTAGTAAGGTATGAACACTGTCATAAAGCTGTAGTTATATGGTAAAACATAAAAATAGTATACTAAGGCATGAAAAATGGTCAAAAAATGTCATAGTAGAGTAAGGCATGAAAAACGTCATAGTATAGCAAGCCATGAAAAATGGTCAAAAAATGTCAAAAAAGTTATAATATAGTAAAGCATGAAAAATGGTCAAAAAAGTCATAGTATAGAAAGAGATGAAAAACCATCAAAAAAGTCATAGTATAGTAAGGCGTCAAAAACCATCAAAAAAAGTCATAGTATAGTAAGGCATCAAAACCATCAAAAAAATCATAGTATAGTAAGGCGTCAAAAAACATCAAAAAATGTCATAGTATAGAAAAGCCTGAAAATGGTAAAAAAAAAAAAAAGTCATAGTATAGTAAGGCCTGAAAAATGGTCAAAAAAGTCATAGTATAGTAAGGCATGAAAAATGGTCAAAAAAGTCATAGTATAGTAAGGCGTCAAAAACCATCAAAAAAAGTCATAGTATAGAAAGAGATGAAAAACCATCAAAAAAAGTCATAGTATAGTAAGGCATCAAAAACCATCAAAAAAAGTCATAGTATAGTAAAGCCTGAAAAATGGTCAAAAAAGTCATAGTATAGTAAGGCCTGAAAAATGGTCAAAAAAAGTCATAGTATAGTAAGGCATCAAAAACGGTCAAAAAAGTCATAGTATAATAAGGCATGAAAAATGGTCAAAAAAGTCATAGTATAGTAAGGCGTCAAAAACCATCAAAAAAAGTCATAGTATAGTAAAGCCTGAAAAATGGTCAAAAAAGTCATAGTATAGTAAGGCATCAAAAACCATCAAAAAAATCATAGTATAGTAAGGCGTCAAAAACCATCAAAAAAG
>NW_026117691.1:0-19238 GCF_001640805.2 Lates calcarifer
TGAATTGAGCATTGATCACCTTTTCATAGTAAATTAACTTACAGTCCATTCACACTGTACTGTGCATATTTGCTTTTAGTGAACTTGATGAACATATTTATCAGCATTTGTTGAGTTTTTCCAATTTTTTTCCCAAATCTAAAGCATTATAGAAAATCAAAACACATATAGTGCCAACTTGAAATAGCTGTGCCATACTGAGATCATGTGTGAGATCACGTTTAGAGAGGCTAGGAACACTTTTCAATGTATTTAGAGCCAAACCATGGCTTCCCACATGAGGCAGTTTGAGAGTGTAGGAATTACATGTCATCAAAAATAAAAAAATGATCAAATATATTTTACAAGCCATAGTTCTGGCAAACAAACATTATATAAACAAATGTTTAACAAAACCTCGAACAGAGCTACAACTGCTCTCTTGAGTTATATTTAAAATTTACCAGAAAAGGGGCGCTAGCGAGCAGGCGATGGAATAGGCAGCACAAGCAACATGCTCTGCTGAATTTCGGGTTAAAAGTTCTTTATAGGCGCCTTTCACAAACTGCAAACTGCAACACATTGCTCTGAGTTAATCCCTTTTTAGTATAGCTTATTTTTACTGTGATGCTGTAGCGCAAATGGCCTACAATTTGCGAAAATTTGAGTTCACCGGAGGAGCCATCGCAACTGGGCCCAAAGCCTCAAGCTCAAGTAATTCGCCACCCAGGTGTAACACACCTGAACCTGAAGACCAAATGGACGTCGCGGACCTGAAAGCAGAAATTCTCACGGCATCGAAAACGGACATAGTTATGCTGCTCAGGTCGGAACTCAAGACCGCATTGGCCGAAGATTTTGAAAACATTAAATCCGAGCTACAGGCAGTAAAAACGGAGCTAGTAAACAACACTGCAGCGATTCGCTCCGATGTGGAGACAATGAAAACAACAGTGGCACACATGGAGCAGGGGCTCTCGTCATGCTCAGACGACGTGACTTCATTGCTAACAAAAGTGGGGAAACTCGAGACAGAAGTCGGTAACCTGCAGGAGAAATGTCTTGATATGGAAGGAAGAATGAGAGGCTCCAACATCCGAATCCTAAATGTTCCAGAGACCCCAGGCTCAAGCACACCGACGGGCTGTCTCCAAATTACTAAGAGAAGTGCTGAAAATGGACAAAGAAGTCCTGATCGACCGGTCTCACAGGGGTCTACAGCCGAGAAGCCATGGCGGCAAACCCCCGTGTCACCGTGGCAAAAGTCCATTATTATCAAGATTGTGCTGACATTCTTCGCCGCGCTAGGGAGTCCGGGCCGGCTCCGGTTCAAAGGGACTGACATCTCCATTTTCCCGGACTATCCCCCGAGCGTTGTGCAGGCCAGATCCGCCTTCAGCGAGGTGAGACGACTACTTCGTGGATGAGATGGTGTTAAATACGGCCTTCTCTACCCAGCTCGACTTCGGATCACGTATAACGGAACTGAGAAGCAGTTTCAAAACGTGGGAGAAGCCACGGCCTATGTGAAAACCAGAATCCTGCCGGACTCTTCAAAAGACTGACCATAATCTGAAATGAGTGAGAATAGCCAAATTCTACATCTGGATAAGGTTGGTGCTGTCTGTTTTGTCACGCAAGCACATCACCTTGACTGATACACTCTAAAGAGCCAAATGGCTCCAGTTTGTACCAGATGAAGTAGAGAGCACCTAAAGTATCAAAACTATGCTGTTGTCCACTCTCTTATTGTATTTACAACAGATATAATTATCTGACTGGTCAGAATACAGTCGTGTGTCTTTATCAGTTTCATTTTTGTTTCTGCCTATACTCAGCACTTAGACAAAAGAAATAATTTTTTTGTCCTTTACTTTCTAAGGTGCCTCAGACAAAACTATGTTTTACAGCAGAGCTTGTTCTTTTAGAGCTAGTATATTCTCACATAAGCACTTAAATGTGTAGATACGGTTGCGAGGGGTTTTGGAATCACCTTGTTCTTTTAGGTGAGGGTTGGGAACTTGCTGTACCTGGGTTTACAATCAAGTTTTTTTTTTCTCTTTTCCTTTTTTTTTCTTTCTCCCTTGGTTTATTGCCCATGCTTATTTATTTTTTAAAGGTCCTTTCAATATTCTTGAAAGTACACATGCAGGCAGACTTAATGCACCGCTAATCTTTCTCTGTTTTGAATATGGCTACGACTAACACAAACTTTTCAAACAAATCAGCTAATTGTGACGTAACTTTTGTAAGCTGGAATGTAAAATCCCTGAACCACCCCCACTAAACGAAAGAAAGTATTGACTCATTTGAGAAAATTAAAGGCGGGAATTGTCTTTCTCCAGGAGACGCATCTTCGAACCTTTGACCATTTCCGACTCAGGGGAGGATGGATCGGACAATCATATCATTCTAATTTTCATTTCCAAATCTAGAGGTGTGGCCATCCTTGTTAATAAGAACATCCCATTTGTTATGTCAAAGGTTGAAACAGACTCCTCAGGGCGTTACATAATTGTAGTGGGGCAGACTGTATAATACACCAGTCATCCTAGCCAATGTATATGCACCGCATTGGGATGACAGTACTTTTTTTATAAATTTCTTTACTCGTATCCCCAACATGGATACACATTATCTTATCCTCGGTGGAGATATGAACTGCACATTATCACCTACTCTGGACCGTAGCTCGCCTAGGACTGCATCCAAATCCAGTGCAGCGTCTCAACTGCAGCTCTTTCTTGATACAAATGGTATAGCTGACGCATGGCGCTTTCAAAACCCGACGACTAGAAGCTATTCCTTTTTCTCTCCGGTCCACAGAACATACTCGCACATAGACTATTTCTTCTTGGATAAAAGCCTTCTTTCACTAATAAGAAAAGTGTGAGTACAAGCCATAATTATTTCAGATCACGCTCCCTGACTCTATGTATACCAATCTCCCATGCCAACTATCACCCCTGGCGTCTTAATACTCTACTACTTTCAGATGAAGACTTCATTAAATTTATCTCTTCTGAAATAACTTTCTTTCTGGAACATAACCAGACCCCAGGAATGTCTCCTTAACAGTATGGGAATCTATGAAAGCGTACCTGAGGGGTCAAATAATGTCATATAGCGCACAACAAAGAAAACGTCACAATATGAAACTTGAACAGCTAACAAATGATATTCTCAAATTAGATACTGTACTAGCTGTCACTCCATCCGATGACTTAATCAAACTGCGATTAACTCTTCAGAGTTTAATCTGCTATCAACAAGACACATTGAAAACCTAATAAATAAATCACAGAGTAAAACATACGAATGTGGTGAAAAGACAGGGAAGATTCTTGCACATCAGCTCCGCCAGAAAACTGTGGATATTTTTATTAATAATTATAGCTGAGATAGACGATGAATCAGGCACCAAGCATGTAGATCATTCTGAGATTAATTTATGTTTTCATAGATTTTACTCGAAGCTGTATAATAGTGATTCTCTTGGCGACCATGCTCTATTCGATTAATTTTTTAGGAAAATAAATGTCCCCACAATCGATAACAAAACTGCATTCAAGCTAGATGAACCATTTTCTGTACAGGAACTTATGAATGCAATTAAGCTCATGCAGGCTGGAAAATCCCCAGGACCTGATGGGTTCCCGAGCGAATTCTTTAAAAAATTTGCAGACCAGCTGTCTCCTATCCTTCTCTCTGTATTTGAGGAGTCACAGGCCACTGGTTCTCTTCCTCTAACTATGCAACAAGCGATCATCTCTCTTATTCCTAAAAAAGATAAAAATCTTCTAGATTGTGGCTCATACCGTCCCATTTCACTCTTAAATGTAGACAGTAAAATTCTTTCCAAAATGCTGGCCTGCCGATTAGAGGCGGTCTTGCCCTCAATTATAGCCGACGATCAAACTGGCTTTATTAAAGGTTGTCACTCCTTTTTTAATATTCTTTATGGTCCCACCCCGCCCGACATTCCAGAAATATTGCTATCACTTGACGCTGAGAAAGCATTTGATCGGGTGGAGTGGGATTATCTCTTTTATACCCTCAAACAATTTGGCTTTGGTGAAAAATTCATCTCCTGGATTAAAGTTCTGTACTCCTCTCCACTTGCAGCTGTCGGAACAAACAATAACCTCTCCTCTTACTTCCCTCTTCATCGTGGCACCCGACAGAGTTGTCCTCTATCGCCACTCCTGTTCGCTATTGCGATTGAGCCACTGGCTTTAGCGTTACGTGGTGAAATCAACATAAAGGGAATATGGAGATATGACTCAGATAATAAGGTGTCCTTATATGCTGATGATATGCTTTTATATTTATCTCATCCTTTAACTAGTCTACCAATTACTCTTAACCTGCTTGAAGAATTTGGTAAAATATCAGGATACAAAATTAATCTACAGAAGTGTGAAATTATGCCGGTGAATATAGCAGCCAAGCAAATTTACTTTGGTTTATTCCCGCTCAAAGTCAGTCCACAAAAATTTAAATACTTAGGAATTTGGATAACACATGCCATCGAAGACATATTCAAAGCTAATTTTTCACCACTATTGACTCAACTTAAGCAAGACATGGAACGTTGGAGTTTGCTCCCCCTGTCATTAGGAGCAGAATTAACATAATTAAAATGAATGTCCTGCCCAAATTCCTGTACATATTTCAGTGTATTCCCCTACACCTATCTAAATCCTTTTTCATGTCGGTGGACAATTTGGTGTCCGGATTTATATGGAACAAGAAAAACCCCCGAATACGGAAAAGGATCTTACAACAGCATCGTAAATA
Organism: Lates calcarifer; assembly: GCF_001640805.2. Lineage (NCBI taxonomy): Eukaryota > Metazoa > Chordata > Actinopteri > Centropomidae > Lates > Lates calcarifer. The sequence continues at coordinate 4,780 of NW_026117691.1, forward strand.
TGGAGAATTAGCCCTCCCTAACTTCCAGTTTTACTATTGGGCTGCCAACATTAGATCTATGCTGTTTTGGAAAGACTCTCCATCTGGTGACATTACTCCTGAATGATTACGAATGGAAAACTCCTCTTGTTCTTATACCTCTTTACACTCACTTCTTTGCTCAAAACTTCCTCTTTCAGATTCCATATGTAAATTTACCTCAAATCCAATTGTGAAACACACTTTTAGAATTCTGACACAGTTCAGACGAAGGTTTTCTCTCAGGGATCTGCCCACCTGTGCTCCTATAACAAAAAACCACCAGTTTATGCAATCAATTATGGATGGTGCTTTTCATGAATGGGCTAATAGAGGAGTCGCCACAATGGAGGATCTATTTATTGATAACACTTTCGCATCTTTTGATCAACTAAAGCTTAAATTTAACATCCCAAACTCTCATCTTTTTAGATTTTTGCAACTCCGTAGTTTCATATCAATATCATTTACTCATTTCCCATCCCAACCACCCAGCACCCTCCTGAATTCCATTCTCAAGCTTAATTCAGGTTCCAAAGGGAATATTGGGAACATATACTCCTTACTAAATACATATAATTTGGAACCTTTGACATCATTAAAGACTCATTGGGAGGACGATTTGGGGTTTGAACTTCCTGAGGAGATTTGGGAAAGAGCTTTATATAGAATACGTTCCTCTTCAATCTGCTTGCGACACACAGTTATCCAGTTTAAGGTTATGCATTGTCTTCATTGGTCTAAAGCGAGACTAGCAAAGTTCATACCTAGCATTGATCCCATTTGTGATCAATGCAGGCAAGCACCAGCCACACTTTCACATATGTTCTGGTCTTGTTCAAAACTAGACAACTTTTGGCAGTCAATATTTGTTTATATTTGTACTATTTCTGATCACCTATGTTTTGAATCTATGTACTTTGTACACTATCTCTTTATGCACAAATATAAATAAAAAAAAGACTTGGAGAAAAATTTTTTTTACAGAAAATGAAGCAAAGGCTGGAGGAGTTGGATCAGCACTGCTGTGCCCAGGATTTGAACCGGGGTTGCTGTGGCGACATCGCACAATGCTAATCACTATATGATCATGGCCACACAAGTTTATGAGTGTGTTAAAAATACACTGACGTCGAGACTGTGATTAACATGATGATCAATATTGCAAAAAAGGTAATATCGCTGGACATTGACATGAAACAGTGCTGTAGTTTACTCTGTTTAATGGCAGTGTGTAAATGTCTGGAGCAGGCAGGTGGAACAAACAGTCTGCTGACCTGGACTCATTAAATGGTGTGCACAGGCCAGGGGATTAATTATGACATCAAGTATAGCCCTAAAACTGGACCTAAAGTTTACATTTCATTGACATTAAAAGTGTGAAATTAAATCCACATAATCAACATTTACATACTTCTCAGTATGTAAAGGATAACAAACTCAACATGAGAGCCTTTCATGTACCAAAAAAAAACTCTAAGTTGACCTCCAAGTGGTATCAAACATTAACAGAAGACTCACAGATACTCTACCGTCCAGTTTTCTGAAGCCCAACACTCTAGCATCTTGCCTAAGCTGGTTCTTTTCAGGGCTCTTATAGTGGTCTCAAACCACATTGCTTCAATTTAGTGTCCCACACAGGTCATCCAATGCTTCTTTGTAGCCAAAACTTTATTTACATCCTCATAAATAGGTGAAATTGGCTAGGGATCAGCAAAGGCCATCAGCTCACTGGCTGAGGCCCAATAAGTTGAACATGCCACTGGCCAGTCTCAGAAGCATGTGAGTATGAGGCCTATGCAGCCAAATATAAGTGTACTGACCTGTACTCACTTTTGTTGCAAAGCTGAGGTCTAGGACCCATGATTACCAAACCCTAACTGAAGACTAGGACCCATGATTTGTCCACCTACCACAACAGGAAGTGACCCAATTAGCCTTGGGGAAGATGCAAGAGGGTTGGGCTTCAGAAGGCTGGACAGTAGGGTCTCTGTGTTATGGCATCCTCCTCGTGTGTCCTCTTCTTGGGCTGTGTGTGTGCTTTCTTTCGGGGGCGTGATGCTGCGCTGTTTGCTGGTCTCACCTATTCTCCATCAGCTCATCAGATCAGAACATCTATCCTGGCTCCCAGTCACAAGCTGCCAGATCGTCCCTGTTTACCACGTGGTAGCACTCCGGGCCGCTTTGATTTCTTAAATAGTAATCAGAATTTTTTCCTACCTCTTTTGAATCTCACACTGACTGTGCCTTTCCCTGTGCTTCAGCCCTGCTGGTTCCAGCAGAACTGTCCGCCCCACTGCGGAAATCCTGCTCGCAGCTCCTACCGCCAGTCTCCCTGGCCTCCCCTTCGACCTCACCTTCCCCACCGCTTGCCCTATGCCCTTGACTCACCGCCCTGACTTCTCCTTGTCCACCCAGCCAAATTCCTACACCCCTCCTTTTCTGAAAGGCTGCTCAGGAATCAGTAAAGACCACCCTGTTTCCCACATCAGAATTGTGTCTGCGTCTTGAGTTTGCTTTTGGGTTTCAGTCCAGAGTTTTAGCTTGATCATGACACTGAGACTTCTATTAATTTATTTAAAGAACTTAGCCACTTCTTTCGCTGTCTTCATCAGTTTTGCCTTTAATATTAACTGAGCCCCCCAAGGCCACAAAGCCACAGTGTTAATATGTCATGTCTATATGATCACACCTCTCCCTCCAAGACACTTCACATTAAGTCCTTGTCCAGTAAAATAAATTTGTGGCAGGGGATGGGACTTCTCTGACCCAATACTTGTGTAGAAAACCACATTTCCTACAACAATGCTCTTGCCAACCACTGACACTTTTTTTTGGAAACAGAAAGACCCTAAAGACCCTACTGATTCAAAATTCAGCAGCACAAGTACTAAGAGGAACTAAGGAAAAAGATAACATTTCCCCAGTGTTAGCCTCACTACATTGGCTCCCTGTAAAATCCAGAACAGAGTTTAAAATCCTCTTTCTCACACACAAAGCCCTTCATGTCCAGACACCATCATGTCTTCAGGAGCTCATATATTACTGTTATCACTATTAGTACAATCAGTTCTGTTGTTTGTTTCGTGCCCCTGTCAAGAAAGGTTGACATCTACCCATTCCCGGCACCAAAAAAAGGGATCTAATGCTAGATTCTCCCCATGGTAGTAAGATGCACAGTTTTGATTAATCTTTTAAAACATTAATCAATATAATGTGAAGCACTGTAATTGATGTATTATGTGTGTATGAATGAAATGAATGGAAAATCATATGAAACTGTGATTAAGCAATGGCAGGATTGTGACATGGCTGGAAAGTACCAGATGGCCTGTCCGGTCTTGGGAAAAGAGAAGTTGGTAAAGCACTGTAAGAATGGTATGAGAGTATGAAAATTATGATTTGTGATTTAAACAGTGATCGTAATTCAAAGAGTAAAAGATGAATAACTGTACCGATGGTATTATCGAATGTAATGATTAATTGTATTAATGGTAACTAAGAATAAGAATGATTGAGAGAAGCGGTATGTAGGATGGGTGCGGTTACTATTGGTAAAGATTTGAAGCTAGAAAGGATTGCAACATAACAAACAGTACCGGACCTGAGAGATTACAACATTGTAGCCGGAGCTGGCGTTGTCAAAAATGGTTTGGTAAAGGAAGTCAGAGGGGGAGGGTTGGAGAGCTGGCCAAAACCAGATAAAAGGTGATGTACCAGACAACTTATTTGGACTCTTCGTTGACCATCGGTGGATCATCACCTAAGGAAGACCCCTCCTCAGCCATCATCAAGAGAGCTGGATTCAGCGAACTTTTCTTCATTTAGAACGAAGGAATCTGGGAGACTATTCGCTGCCAAGAAGATTCAAGGCAAGAGGAGTTTCACAAAGGATTACTAATTTCCCTACTGCAGTGAAGGAATTGTTCTCTGAAGATTTAATAAGTTCGCCAGGCCCAGAAAGAGGAACTGTGAATCGGGCGAGGTCCTCCGGGACTTTGTACAGAGTCAGGAGGCTCACCCCTCTCAGGACCAGCCTGAAAAGAGGATAGGTCAGCTAAGGCCAAGCTGCCAACCCCTCCATCTCTCTCACCAAATTATTCTCCCATCCTAGTAACCAGCTTCAGCATTCATTACGGGAATCAGTGAGTTACTCATTCCAGAACTATACTAATTGGGAGATTGATTATATTATTTTTAATTTTTATATGATTACGCTGTATGCTTTGCCCTTGCCAATATTATATTCAATAAAATTCACAAACTGTATCTAAGGATAAGTTGTGGACAGTTGTTCTGTTCTTCTCAGGTAGGTAAAATACTAGGTCAGAGTGTGTAAAACATCATAAGGTTCTTAAAGGTTATTTCAGCCTCTCAAATTAACAGACCCTTGGGGCTTACAGAGTCACTAAATAATTTTCTAGCACCATTCCAAGTGCAAAGATCTTTAAGAGGAGAGCTGTCATAAACAGGTGTGACTGGTGGTCATATCCGACCCATAGGGCTACTCGGTTGGGTGTGGCACTAGTGGTAGCAGGGTAGGCATCTGGAAGTGGACAGTTAGTTGCTAGGCGTGTCTCCTCGCCACCAGCTTATAAAGCCGCAGAAACTGCAAGTTGGCTGAAAACACTACACCTGTGAGCTCGGACCCTTTAAACGGAGAGCTGGTCCAGACCTCCTGTACCGGGATAATTCTGGCGATCTAACACCCCCCACCCCACCCCCCAAGTCAACCAATTGAGGCAGGTAACCCCCAACCATGTGCTTGGTTCTGCTCAAGGTTTCTGCCTGTTAAAAGGAAGTTTTTCTCTCCTCTGTCTCCACCTGCTGCTCATGAGAGAAACTGTTGGATCTCAGGATGGATGTATCTGATATTAAGTTTATTTTTTCTACATATGAACAAACTTGAATTTAAGGGACTGTTACTGAAAACTGTACTGTTTATTATGAGTAATTCAGCAGTTGTTTCAATGCCATTATTGTAATATGTGTATATGTGCTCACTCTATGTGCATTATTTTGATCTACTCATAACTGATATCAACCCTATAAATTATAAGGTAATAATAATTACTTTGTGGTTACATTAAAGTTCATGTGTGCATTAGTTTTTGTCATCAGTCAGAATAACTTCTTTTACCTGTTACTTTCTTTACCATTAATAACAGAATTATTATTATTTTACTTCAAGGGAAGAGAGAATCAGCAAGCAAATTAAGTATTTCATCTGTTGTAAAGCCCTTTTTAAATAGTCTTCAGTGTGCTCACAATCTATTTCGTTGTCAAGTTGAATAGGAGAACTCATGCTAAAGAACTGCTACTTGGAGTGTTGTGTGAAAGTATCTTATGATTTTGACATTATCCCATAATTATGGGATTACTTTTTATCTCATAATTGTGATTTATCATCTCCTAATTTCAATTTATCACCTCATAATTTTGATTTATCTCATAGTTATATAATTTATGTCATAATTACAATTTATGATGTCATAATTACATTTTATTATCTCGTGATTTCGACATTATCTCATAATTTCAACTTCTCATAATTTCAACACTATCTCATAATTATGGCTTTTTATCTTATATTTGCGATTTATCATCTCATAATTTCAATTTATCTCATAATTTTGATTTATCTCATAATTATGGCTTCTTATCTCATAATTTCAATTTATGTCATAATTTCAATTTCAATTATGTCATAATATGACTTCTTATCTCATAACTCCATCTTATTATCTGGTAATTTCAACATTATCCCATAATCGGAACTTTTTTTAATCTCACAATTTCGACATTGTCATAATTTCAATTTATTATCTCGTGATTTTGACATTATCTCTTAATTATGATTTTTTTAATGTCGCAATTTTGACATCATCTCATAATTTCGATTTATCTTGTAATTTTGACATTATCTCATAATTTTGACTTATCTCATAATTCAGACTTATCTCACAATTATGACTTTTTATCTCATAATTGCAATTTATCATCTCATAATTTCAATTTATCATCACATAATTTCAATTCATGTCATAATTTCAATTTATGACATAATTATGGCTTCTTATCTCATAATTCCAATTTATTATCTCGTAATTTTGACATTATATCATAATGGTAATTTTTTTAATCTCACAATTTCAACATTATCGCATAATTTCAATTTATTATCTTGTAATTTTGACATTATCTCATAATTACGATTTTTGTTCTCATAATTTTGACACTATCTCATAATTTCGATTTATTATCTCATAATTTTGACATTGTCTCATAATTTTGTCTTATCTCATAATTTGGACTATTTAACTCACACAGGCAGTTTTTTTTCTTATACTGGCGGGAAACGGGCTTCCAGATCAGCCTGAGGTGCTCTGGTATGGTGCCTGTTGTCTTTCAGTGTTCTGTGTAGAAAAGGTAACAGAAAGGTTTGTGTCATCAGAGTTTTTACCTCCTATCCTCTTGTCATCCTCTGAAGAAACTCTGGGCCATGTCCTTCTTCAATAGGTCCTCTGGGATGTCCTCTGCTTCACAAATGGACTTTTGATTACAGGACGGTCAGGTTTTTGTGGGTTGCTTTCATGCACTGCCTCTGATGGAGTATAGTCATCACCAGTGCTTTCAATGCAGCTTGTACAGGCCTCTGATCCCTCAGATACTTTGGAGAATCATTCAAAATATTTTCTGGTAAGCTGAAAATGAAACATACAAGAGGCTTATAGTTAAAAGAAGAAAAGACATGAACCAAGTGTGAAAATCTTAAATCTCTGGGTCTCTGAGACCCTCTTAGAACCTTGGCAACCTAATATGACAATGAACCCTGTGTGTTAGGCAGGGTTATAGTTGGTGTGGTTTTGCCAGAGCTACAAGGTTAATAGAGAGACGTGGTGGTTAATTCCACTGACTGTTTTATTTACAGTTGGATTCATTTTGAATGAATGTTAACTTGTTATGTTTCAGAATGCATATTTGCAAGTATACTGTCAGAGAGATATAGATAGATATAGATGTAGATAGATACAGATAGATTGGCAGTAGAGGGAGACATGGGGGAAGGAGCAATCTCACTGTAGCTGCAGTGAATTCTAATCACCTGGGAGGACACCTGCATTGCAACTGGCCAGTAACAATAACAGGATGGAATATTCTATTAAACTACTGTCATATGAAATGAGCTAAAAACAAATAACTATTAAACATGTAAATTGCAGCCATGTTTTTGCTGATGTAAGTTGCAACATTATCTTCTTCCATCATTGTTGCTGTAGGCAAAAGCCTCTTGCAGCATCTGAGTCTGGTGTTTGTTTTGAGCACTTTACTTTTGTAGAACTAATCTATGGATTCTCTCCATACTGTTTGAATAACTGATACTATTTGACTATTACTTAGGTGGTAAAAGAGGCTAATGGTGTACTATACAAGAATAGTGGAATGTGATTATGATATCACAACTGAAAATCAGATGGCCAAATAATGAGCCAGCATTATTACCTGTGTTTGGTATTTTTCGAATTCCGTGTGCCTGGACAAGCAATTAAAATAACGTTGACGTAAATGTGTCCTCATTCCTGTGAGTCGGCCACTCAAAGACCAGCGATGGTGAAAGGCCATGTGACCAGAATGAGAGTGTGCAGCCCTTGGAGAAGATCCAGGCTGTAGACCAGAAAGTGGAACTTTGCAGAACCTCCCTAGAAACAGATCCAAACAAGCCATTGGCTCAGTGTTGTATATGTAATGAATACATCAAACAGTGCAGACAAAAGATGATGCCAGCAACGTCACAAAACAGAGCCAAAACAACAGGGCCAGAGCACTGTACTTAATGTACATATTAAAGACATGGGCTGCAAATAGTCAAACGTTTTCCATCAAGGTCAAGGAAAGATGTGAGGCAGGACTGATAAGGAATTAGGAAAAGAGAACCACAGTATTTAGAGAATCCGACTGCACTTAAATTAGGTGTTTTTTTTTAAACCAACTTTATTCATAACACATGGAAGACGCAGAGTGACTAACTCAGTGCTGTCGGCCACAATTCAATAAGGTTTCCTCTCCAATACTAGTAATATAATAACATGAAAGTTGAGCCATTAAAATAACGATAAAAAAGGAATTGTGTGACGGGTCCTGAGTAAATTATATTTAGACAGAAATGTATAGTTTCCTGTTATGGGCGTTTTGACTCTTTTTATACATTTGTTAACTAAAGAAAATATTTTTTTTTTAGAGTGGGAAGGATTTTCAGAAGTTTTGGATCATGTCACAAATGATGTATTTACATGTTTGTGGATCTGGGCAAGTGTGTCCTATGCTAAGTAGATGAGTTAGGAAGCAGGCTCCTTTCCTTAACATTTGGAGAATTGGACAAGCTCTTAGCATGGCTGCCACTGAGATACTTCCAGGTCATCTCACTCAATTAGGAACCTTCCTAAGCAAAAAGGACTATTTGACCGCAGCCTGTAACTACCAAGTTATCAAGTGAACAAAACTCTCAGAAATAAAAGTCTCCTTCTGGACACTTTTTCTTTGAATGGCCGATGATGAATGGCATCTCAACTTTAGCAACAGAGGGATTTGATCAGTGCTGCAGCAGGCCGTCCAATCAACATGATCTGTATTTTGCACACACTTTTCACCTCCTCATCCCTCTCCCTTATTCCCCTGTAGGACTTTGCTTCAAAGACTGGAGGTTTCATTCAGAACCTTTTGTGAGGCTGTTTTTCCGAAGCTGGAGATTTTTGATGGAACTGTGAAGTGAGGTGTTCATCTTGTTCTCATCAGGCTGTAATTAGGAATTTGGAATGACTGAATTAGCAGAAGTAAACATGAATAAACTGACAAACCTGAAGAAGTGCGTAAATAGTAATGCAATGCTAATGATGAGGATGATATCAATGATGATGGTAAATACAGAGCTGAGTAAAATCCCTCCTACCCTGCTTTTACTGTGATGGACCAAATTACTCAGAGGGAGGCGGTAAGCACTTGAGACTGAAGTGTACATGAAGAGGCTTCCTCTCTCTGATGATAATGGTAATTACGGCACTCATTTAAAGGCATCTCAATTTTCAATTAAAGGTTAATTACAAGAAGAGTGAGTTTACATGGAGAAGTTTAGATCTTTTTAAGGAAGTAAGTGTGCAGGGCTGAAAATGGTATCAGATTTAAAATCCGAAAGTTAGCTTAAAAATAAACTTTTATTTAGCCGAAAAGATAGAGAAGCTGAATTATTCCATCTCATAATGTTGTAGTTTACATGTTACAGTACATTTTCCTGTAGCTGGTACACTACACTAACAATGAACAAAAGTCTTAATTCTGGTTTGGGATAAAAGTGTAAAGCTAAACCTTCAGCTTTAAGTCGCTAGTAAATTTAGCTAATATGCACTGATGTAGTATAAGCAGGCTTCAAGCACAACACGAGTAAAAAAAAATGAAATAGCAGAGTGAATGTAAAATCTGTTCAACTGTGTTTTTTGGAAAATCTGATATATTTTTGAATGTTGGTTTTTCTCCTAATCATGACTCACCAGAGAAAACCACAGCTCTGCTCTCTGTTTAAACACTTGAAACAACGACCTCCTGTGGCCTTGTGAATAATGCCTGCTGTCTCGCAGAGGTAAAGGTGGCTGAAGTGGGACATTTTTATCACAAACTGTATGACCTGGACAAATGAGACAAGTGTTGGCATGCTGTTTCCTATCAGCAGTCTGAGTTGGTTTATTTTAACCAGGACCACCACAATTAGATGAATCATCCAGCTCACCGGACCATCTTCACGTGGATGTAACTGACTAACTGAAATTACTCCACTGTTGATTTGGACTCCCACGGTGACCTGGCTCTTCTCTTGACTCACACCAGCCACAGAACAGAGATAAAACCATATTCCAGCTCTGTCCTTTGAAATAAAATAGCAGACATACAGTACATGAAGTGAAAGTTTATTAAAGTTCTCGTAAGTGAAATACATAAACATCCATTCACAGAATCAGAAGGTGGTCCTGTAAAATCTGTCTTGAGGAAAAGTTCCATCATTGGCCTGCAAACCAATGAAGAATGAAAACTGCTCTGATGCCAGAAACATATGATCTGATATTTAACATTTCTCCTGGTGTTTGATTCACTGAAAAAAATATTGGATTATATTGAATCTTAATCAGCAAAGAAAACAATCACCACTTTCAACATGTTTGCAGACAGTTTCTACTCCCACATCCAGCAGATCTGATATAAGTCCAACACTCACTGAGAAAATCTATATTGATATAAAATACAAATATTCTTGAGAAAAATAAGTGGCTCTTTAGCTGCTAAGCTCGCCAGCTAAACTCTAACTGTGTCAGTCTGCTGAGCAGGTAGTGTACGGTGGCTTCATTAAAGCTTACTTGAGAGTGGAGTTTTGGGAGGAGAAAAACAAAATACTGAGCTAAGAGGTTAAAACGTCCAGTAAATAAATGTGTAGTCGGAGACATTCAAAACTATTTTTAAGATCAATGCAAATATAAACTGATCAGATTAAGCCAATAAGCCATCAGTTTGCACATCAGTGTTCCTATTCATTTTTTGGTCTGATGCTACAGTCATGGACATTTGCGTCTAAAGGGCTGGCCCTGCTGAAGGGAGCTGTCTGTGAGGGAAAGGCAGCGCCATACAACCTGGAAGCTGAAAAAGGATGGAGCTTTTGGCTCTCTGTGAGAAATGACTCACTAGCAGCTACACCTTTAAGGACACACCCTCTATGTCTCATACACACACACACACAGGGGAAGAAGTCAGTCTGTCAGAATGTCCGCAGCTAATCTGCTAACCCCTGACAGCATGTTAAAAAAAAGTCCATCCTTACAGCTGTCTCTTCACTCATCACATCATTTCTTCACCAAACCTTCATTCATTGCCCTGGCTGACTGTTCCCAGGAGCCTGTTGTCTCATCTGAACTGGAAAACGGGAGGTAATGCTGGGTTTCCTGGAGCAGATTACACAGCTGTGTCACCGACAAGACATTTCACCCTGACTACAATTTGGTAACTCAAATACTGTAGAGTTACAGTGGAAACTGTGGAAGTCTTGACTGAGCAAGGAATTTTGTAGATAGTGACACAGACTGAGAAATATTATTTAGTCAGACTGAGATTCTAACTGGCTGTACATCCAGTGACTGCTGCAACGCTAGTGTTAAGACATGGACTGTCATAACTGCGAATAAAAGGCCATGTAGAGCAGGCATACAGGAATAAAAAGAGCACACACAAAAACTCAAAGACTGAAAAGAAAGGAGATGCTGTAAAACAAAAAAAGATGTTCACACAGTTAAGCCTGGTAGTGAGAGAGCTAGTGAATCTGCAGAGGATGAATTGCTTGCTGCAGTAAATATTGTGTCAATAATGAGAGTTCAGAAAGCTCTTGGGCTAAACCCAGGTTGAGGGGACATTCGGTGAAAATGCAGACAGATACTGGGTCAAAGGCAGCATTAGGGTGACGCAAAATCTATGGGAAATTCCCACAGTTTTTATGGCATACGCAGGACATCAAGTGCACATGAAAGGACTGACAGACGTGGCTGTTGAGTGGCACGGCCAAATTTCAAGGCTTCCAAGTTGATGTTATGAAGGGGGATGACAAAAATCCGGCTAGACTGAACGGTCAAGAAGCTGTCATGTGGTTCCACTCACCTGTAGGCCATATTGGAAAAACAAGGCCACGTGCTATCAGACCCAAGATGGAAGCTGACCTGGACACTGATCAAGAATGGGTTTTGGAGCCTGTGATGATCAGTGAGTGGGCTACACCCATCGTTCCACGCCGCTAAAGGTCGTAGGGGGGCTGGAGCCTATCCCAGCTGACACTGGGCGAGAGGCAGGGTGCACCCTGTTTAGTTTTTTCTTTTGTTTATATAGTCATATAACTATGAATCCCTTCCTGTGACATCATTTCAGCATACATATTGTGATAGCCCTGGTTGTACTGAAAAAAAAAAAGATGTTTATTACTTGACTATCCTTGAAAGGGTTGAGATTATACATGCATTAATTCACATTAAATCTTAGTGAAATCGTCAACTCTGAAAAGAGATAAGGAGTGTAATGGCAAATTTCTTTATCTGTAACCATTTGTGACATCTAGACCATTTGCTTGTTTACAGTACATTCTCATCGGGATGTGGATTCTGTGGGATGCCCCAGGTGTGAAAGATCACCAAAGGGGTGGGGTGCCACTTCCAGTGGCAGACAAAGGGGTGCCAAGGAACAACAAGATCAGGATCCTTTGTTCCCCTTGAGGGGTGTTCCTCAGGTATAAAGGTCTAGATGTCCCTACGTTCAGGGTCTTTTGCCATCTCCTGACCGCTCGGAGGGTAACTGACCTTTTTCTTACAAGGAAAATAAAACTTTGTCGGCCGGCAGAAGTCTCTATTTCATTCTTCACCATGCAGCTGAAAATTTCCACAACAGGAGGTGCAGCAGCTTCCTGCACACCTGTTCCCTCAGCTCCCCAGAATGCTGTACTGTATATACCTGCAGGACCATCTATTGCCTATCACAGACTAAAACCCATTAGGATTTGGTTACCTGATGTAAATAATCATTGTACAAAGAATCCAAGCCTTTCTGGTTTTAAGTTGAGCTGCCAGGTGGCTTTAGTTACGTTCAGTAGCATGTTCACATAGATGATGGCTAGGTGTAGTGGCCATGCTAAACCCCATAAGTTTGACCTGAGGCCAGTTGTGACGGAGCGGCTCCCGTCACTGACGGCGGGGAGTGCACACACATGTACCGGCATACATACACGCACACACATAAAACTTCTGATCCATCCCGTTTTCCCTAGTTAACGAACTTTCCAATCAGTCAGTCATGTTCCCATTCTTGTTGAAGTAGAGCGACCAGGGGTGCACACTTGGTAGTTCTACTGTCTCTTCAAACATACATTTACACATGTTACTCACCGGCGGCATATCAGTCGTCTCCGGTTGCGGAGCATGAGGCGGCAAAACGGGGGCATAGCATTTGCCGCTATTATATGCCATGTTCTCGCGGGGTTTCGGGGTCATGTGACCAAGCTGATATATGGTATTTCTGGTCTTCGTTTATTTTCTCTGAAATTTTCCAGTCCTGCATTGTGGATGAAAGGAACTGCATTTATAAAAACACAGTTAATTTTTGTTTAATTTATATTTGTGTTGTGGAGCCTTTAGAGGCATTGTTAGAGGAAAAAATGTGTTTTCCTATTAATTCTGGAGCCTGGAAGGAGGGGCTATGGGTTTATAAGGGGCTGCTGTGGCCCAGGGAAGGGAGTGCTGGTTTGGTTACAGAGGAGGTAACAACCTCCTCTCATGCTTACTGAGTTACTGTAGAACTCTATTCAGCTTAACTTTTTCTTGATGTTTTTTTTTTTTTGCATTGTTTCTTTGGTTGGTACTAATTTTCGCACCATATTATCTTCTGACTACGCCTGTGAGTTTTTCCCGGGATTTTTCTTTTTTCTTTCCCTTACCTCCACCATTTTTTGGATTTTGGGGAGGTTTAAGAAAGAACCCCGTGACACCAGTGCTAGAGGAAAAACCATGGGCTCACAAAATGCTTTATCCCCTTGTGAGCATGAAAGTGCAGCCAAAATAATAAACGCTGAAGGGTGGCGCTAAGTCACAAGTAACAGAAGGAAGAGGAAAAAGTGGAGGAAGCAAATAAATATGTTAACATATCACTCATAAAGAATGAGCAAAAGCTGTAAACAAGTATTTATTACAATCCTCACATTTTCTTGTGAAAAATATAGTGTGGTTTGTGTTGCACAATTAGCTGCCACAGTGGCTTTCTTTTATTTCATTCTTTCATTGTTGGAGCTTCAATTGAAGCATTGATTCATTTCTGTCTGCAGAATGCTAAGTATGCTGTGGAATATGTTGTGAAACTCAGATATTCTCAGGTGCAGAAGCTCTGTCTTACTGCTGTAGATCTTTCTATCTTTGTTTGTCTTCAGCTTTATATGAGCAGCAGCAGCTCTTCCCCATCCTCTGTTATTTGCCTAAACTGTACATAATTACACTTGGTATATTTGTGAAATCATCTCAAGTTGAATGAAATGATATTGTGATTGTGTTCTAGTGTTAAACAAATGTCACCTGAGGAGACCCAGTTTTCAGCAGCCTCAAGTTTGGATGTGAAGATCCATTTAGAGACATCCAGTATGCACAAAGCTTGGCGTGTTTACTGAGGGCACTTAATTCTGCCAAGCGTTAAAAGGTTTGTTGTTCCACCATTTACAAGGAAAATGTATCAGTGCTTCTGCTTCACTTCATCTTTCTACAACATGACTTGTGTCTTTGTTCTCTTTTGCTGATGCCCTGCTTTTAAAGCTGTAATATGTTCCTGAATTCTGAAATCTACAATACTTTCTCACATTAAAATACCAATAAGCAAATACAGTTCAT
>NW_026117692.1:0-25000 GCF_001640805.2 Lates calcarifer
AAAATTCATCTCCTGGATTAAAGTTCTGTACTCCTCTCACTTGCAGCTGTCGGAACAAACAATAACCTCTCCTCTTACTTCCCTCTTCATCGTGGCACCCGACAGAGTTGTCCTCTATCGCCACTCCTGTTCGCTATTGCGATTGAGCCACTGGCTTTAGCGTTACGTGGTGAAATCAACATAAAGGGAATATGGAGATATGACTCAGATAATAAGGTGTCCTTATATGCTGATGATATGCTTTTATATTTATCTCATCCTTTAACTAGTCTACATATTAACCTGCTTGAAATTTGGTAAAATATCAGGATACAAAATTAATCTACAGAAGTGTGAAATTATGCCGGTGAATATAGCAGCCAAGCAAATTTACTTTGGTTTATTCCCGCTCAAAGTCAGTCCACAAAAATTTAAATACTTAGGAATTTGGATAACACATGCCATCGAAGACATATTCAAAGCTAATTTTTCACCACTATTGACTCAACTTAAGCAAGACATGGAACGTTGGAGTTTGCTCCCCCTGTCATTAGGAGGCAGAATTAACATAATTAAAATGAATGTCCTGCCCAAATTCCTGTACATATTTCAGTGTATTCCCCTACACCTATCTAAATCCTTTTTCATGTCGGTGGACAATTTGGTGTCCGGATTTATATGGAACAAGAAAAACCCCGAATACGGAAAAGGATCTTACAACAGCATCGTAAATATGGAGAATTAGCCCTCCCTAACTTCCAGTTTTACTATTGGGCTGCCAACATTAGATCTATGCTGTTTTGGAAAGAACTCTCCATCTGGTGACATTACTCCTGGAATGATTACGAATGGAAAACTCCTCTTGTTCTTATACCTCTTTACACTCCACTTCTTTGCTCAAAACTTCCTCTTTCAGATTCCATATGTAAATTTACCCTCAAATCCAATTGTGAAACACACTTTTAGAATTCTGACACAGTTCAGACGAAGGTTTTCTCTCAGGGATCTGCCCACCTGTGCTCCTATAACAAAAACCACCAGTTTATGCAATCAATTATGGATTGGTGGCTTTTCATGAATGGGCTAATAGAGGAGTCGCCACAATGGAGGATCTATTTATTGATAACACTTTCGCATCTTTTGATCAACTAAAGCTTAAATTTAACATCCCAAACTCTCATCTTTTAGATTTTTGCAACTCCGTAGTTCATATCAATATCATTTACTCATTTTCCCATCCCAACCACCCAGCACCCTCCTGAATTCCATTCTCAAGCTTAATTCAGGTTCCAAAGGGAATATTGGGAACATATACTCCTTACTAAATACATATAATTTGGAACCTTTGACATCATTAAAGACTCATTGGAGGACGATTTGGGGTTTGAACTTCCTGAGAGATTTGGGAAAGAGCTTTATATAGAATACGTTCCTCTTCAATCTGCTTGCGACACACAGTTATCCAGTTTAAGGTTATGCATTGTCTTCATTGGTCTAAAGCGAGACTAGCAAAGTTCATACCTAGCATTGATCCCATTTGTGATCAATGCAGGCAAGCACCAGCCACACTTTCACATATGTTCTGGTCTTGTTCAAAACTAGACAACTTTTGGCAGTCAATATTTGTTTATATTTGTACTATTTCTGATCACCTATGTTTTGAATCTATGTACTTTGTACACTATCTCTTTATGCACAAATATAAATAAAAAAAGACTTGGAGAAAATTTTTTTTACAGAAAATGAAGCAAAGGCTGGAGGAGTTGGATCAGCACTGCTGTGCCCAGGATTTGAACCGGGGTTGCTGTGGCGACATCGCACAATGCTAATCACTATATGATCATGGCCACACAAGTTTATGAGTGTGTTTAAAATACACTGACGTCGAGACCTGTGATTAACATGATGATCAATATTGCAAAAAAGGTAATATCGCTGGACATTGACATGAAACAGTGCTGTAGTTTACTCTGTTTAATGGCAGTGTGTAAATGTCTGGAGCAGGCAGGTGGAACAAACGTCTGCTGACCTGGACTCATTAAATGGTGTGCACAGGCCAGGGGATTAATTATGACATCAAGTATAGCCCTAAAACTGGACCTAAAGTTTACATTTCATTGACATTAAAAGTGTGAAATTAAATCCACATAATCAACATTTACATACTTCTCAGTATGTAAAGGGATAACAAACTCAACATGAGAGCCTTTCATGTACCAAAAAAAAACTCTAAGTTGACCTCCAAGTGGTATCAACATTAACAGAAGACTCACAGATACTCTACCGTCCAGTTTTCTGAAGCCCAACACTCTAGCATCTTGCCTAAGCTGGTTCTTTTCAGGGCTCTTATAGTGGTCTCAAACCACATTGCTTCATTTAGTGTCCCACACAGGTCATCCAATGCTTCTTTGTAGCCAAAACTTTATTTACATCCTCATAAATAGGTGAAATTGGCTAGGGATCAGCAAAGCCATCAGCTCACTGGCTGAGGCCCAATAAGTTGAACATGCCACTGGCCAGTCTCAGAAGCATGTGAGTATGAGGCCTATGCAGCCAAATATAAGTGTACTGACCTGTACTCACTTTTGTTGCAAAGCTGAGGTCTAGGACCCATGATTACCAACCCTAACTGAAGACTAGGACCCATGATTTGTCCACCTACCACAACAGGAAGTGACCCAATTACCTTGGGAAGATGCAAGAGGGTTGGGCTTCAGAAGGCTGGACAGTAGGGTCTCTGTGTTATGGCATCCTCCTCGTGTGTCTCTTCTTGGGCTGTGTGTGTGCTTTCTTTCGGGGGCGTGATGCTGCGCTGTTTGCTGGTCTCACCTATTCTCCATCAGCTCATCAGATCAGAACATCTATCCTGGCTCCCAGTCACAAGCTGCCAGATCGTCCCTGTTTACCACGTGGTAGCACTCCGGGCCGCTTTGATTTCTTAATAGTAATCAGAATTTTTTCCTACCTCTTTTGAATCTCACACTGACTGTGCCTTTCCCTGTGCTTCAGCCCTGCTGGTTCCAGCAGAACTGTCCGCCCCACTGCGGAAATCCTGCTCGCAGCTCCTACCGCCAGTCTCCCTGGCCTCCCTTCGACCTCACCTTCCCACCGCTTGCCCTATGCCCTTGACTCACCGCCCTGACTTCTCCTTGTCCACCAGCCAAATTCCTACACCCTCCTTTTCTGAAAGGCTGCTCAGGAATCAGTAAAGACCACCCTGTTTCCCACATCAGAATTGTGTCTGCGTCTTGAGTTTGCTTTTGGGTTTCAGTCCAGAGTTTTAGCTTGATCATGACACTGAGACTTCTATTAATTTATTTAAAGAACTTAGCCACTTCTTTCGCTGTCTTCATCAGTTTTGCCTTTAATATTAACTGAGCCCCCAAGGCCACAAGCCACAGTGTTAATATGTCATGTCTATATGATCACACCTCTCCCCTCCAAGACACTTCACATTAAGTCCTTGTCCAGTAAAATAAATTTGTGGCAGGGGATGGGACTTCTCTGACCCAATACTTGTGTAGAAAACCACATTTCCTACAACAATGCTCTTGCCAACCACTGACACTTTTTTTTGGAAACAGAAAGACCCTAAAGACCCTACTGATTCAAAATTCAGCAGCACAAGTACTAAGAGAACTAAGGAAAAAGATAACATTTCCCCAGTGTTAGCCTCACTACATTGGCTCCCTGTAAAATCCAGAACAGAGTTTAAAATCCTCTTTCTCACACACAAAGCCCTTCATGTCCAGACACCATCATGTCTTCAGGAGCTCATATATTACTGTTATCACTATTAGTACAATCAGTTCTGTTGTTTGTTTCGTGCCCCTGTCAAGAAAGGTTGACATCTACCCATTCCCGGCACCAAAAAAAGGGATCTAATGCTAGATTCTCCCATGGTAGTAAGATGCACAGTTTTTGATTAATCTTTTAAAACATTAATCAATATAATGTGAAGCACTGTAATTGATGTATTATGTGTGTATGAATGAAATGAATGGAAAATCATATGAAACTGTGATTAAGCAATGGCAGGATTGTGACATGGCTGGAAAGTACCAGATGGCCTGTCCGGTCTTGGGAAAAGAGAAGTTGGTAAAGCACTGTAAGAATGGTATGAGAGTATGAAAATTATGATTTGTGATTTAAACAGTGATCGTAATTCAAAGAGTAAAAGATGAATAACTGTACCGATGGTATTATCGAATGTAATGATTAATTGTATTAATGGTAACTAAGAATAAGAATGATTGAGAGAAGCGGTATGTAGGATGGGTGCGGTTACTATTGGTAAAGATTTGAAGCTAGAAAGGATTGCAACATAACAAACAGTACCGGACCTGAGAGATTACAACATTGTAGCCGGAGCTGGCGTTGTCAAAAATGGTTTGGTAAAGGAAGTCAGAGGGGAGGGGTTGGAGAGCTGGCCAAAACCAGATAAAAGGTGATGTACCAGACAACTTATTTGGACTCTTCGTTGACCATCGGTGGATCATCACCTAAGGAAGACCCTCCTCAGCCATCATCAAGAGAGCTGGATTCAGCGAACTTTTCTTCATTTAGAACGAAGGAATCTGGGAGACTATTCGCTGCCAAGAAGATTCAAGGCAAGAGGAGTTTCACAAAGGATTACTAATTTCCCTACTGCAGTGAAGGAATTGTTCTCTGAAGATTAATAAGTTCGCCAGGCCAGAAAGAGGAACTGTGAATCGGGCGAGGTCCTCCGGGACTTTGTACAGAGTCAGGAGGCTCACCCTCTCAGGACCAGCCTGAAAAGAGGATAGGTCAGCTAAGGCAAGCTGCCAACCCCTCCATCTCTCTCACCCAAATTATTCTCCCATCCTAGTAACCAGCTTCAGCATTCATTACGGGAATCAGTGAGTTACTCATTCCAGAACTATACTAATTGGGAGATTGATTATATTATTTTAATTTTTATATGATTACGCTGTATGCTTTGCCCTTGCCAATATTATATTCAATAAAATTCACAAACTGTATCTAAGGATAAGTTGTGGACAGTTGTTCTGTTCTTCTCAGGTAGGTAAAATACTAGGTCAGAGTGTGTAAAACATCATAAGGTTCTTAAAGGTTATTTCAGCCTCTCAAATTAACAGACCCTTGGGCTTACAGAGTCACTAAATAATTTTCTAGCACCATTCCAAGTGCAAAGATCTTTAAGAGGAGAGCTGTCATAAACAGGTGTGACTGGTGGTCATATCCGACCCATAGGGCTACTCGGTTGGGTGTGGCACTAGTGGTAGCAGGGTAGGCATCTGGAAGTGGACAGTTAGTTGCTAGGCGTGTCTCCTCGCCACCAGCTTATAAAGCCGCAGAAACTGCAAGTTGGCTGAAAACACTACACCTGTGAGCTCGGACCCTTTAAACGGAGAGCTGGTCCAGACCTCCTGTACCGGGATAATTCTGGCGATCTAACACCCCCACCCCACCCCCAAGTCAACCAATTGAGGCAGGTAACCCCAACCATGTGCTTGGTTCTGCTCAAGGTTTCTGCCTGTTAAAAGGAAGTTTTTCTCTCCTCTGTCTCCACCTGCTGCTCATGAGAGAAACTGTTGGATCTCAGGATGGATGTATCTGATATTAAGTTTATTTTTTCTACATATGAACAAACTTGAATTTAAGGGACTGTTACTGAAAACTGTACTGTTTATTATGAGTAATTCAGCAGTTGTTTCAATGCCATTATTGTAATATGTGTATATGTGCTCACTCTATGTGCATTATTTTGATCTACTCATAACTGATATCAACCCTATAAATTATAAGGTAATAATAATTACTTTGTGGTTACATTAAAGTTCATGTGTGCATTAGTTTTTGTCATCAGTCAGAATAACTTCTTTTACCTGTTACTTTCTTTACCATTAATAACAGAATTATTATTATTTTACTTCAAGGGAAGAGAGAATCAGCAAGCAAATTAAGTATTTCATCTGTTGTAAAGCCCTTTTTAAATAGTCTTCAGTGTGCTCACAATCTATTTCGTTGTCAAGTTGAATAGGAGAACTCATGCTAAAGAACTGCTACTTGGAGTGTTGTGTGAAAGTATCTTATGATTTTGACATTATCCCATAATTATGGGATTACTTTTTATCTCATAATTGTGATTTATCATCTCCTAATTTCAATTTATCACCTCATAATTTTGATTTATCTCATAGTTATATAATTTATGTCATAATTACAATTTATGATGTCATAATTACATTTTATTATCTCGTGATTTCGACATTATCTCATAATTTCAACTTCTCATAATTTCAACACTATCTCATAATTATGGCTTTTTATCTTATATTTGCGATTTATCATCTCATAATTTCAATTTATCTCATAATTTTGATTTATCTCATAATTATGGCTTCTTATCTCATAATTTCAATTTATGTCATAATTTCAATTTCAATTATGTCATAATATGACTTCTTATCTCATAACTCCATCTTATTATCTGGTAATTTCAACATTATCCCATAATCGGAACTTTTTTTAATCTCACAATTTCGACATTGTCATAATTTCAATTTATTATCTCGTGATTTTGACATTATCTCTTAATTATGATTTTTTTAATGTCGCAATTTTGACATCATCTCATAATTTCGATTTATCTTGTAATTTTGACATTATCTCATAATTTTGACTTATCTCATAATTCAGACTTATCTCACAATTATGACTTTTTATCTCATAATTGCAATTTATCATCTCATAATTTCAATTTATCATCACATAATTTCAATTCATGTCATAATTTCAATTTATGACATAATTATGGCTTCTTATCTCATAATTCCAATTTATTATCTCGTAATTTTGACATTATATCATAATGGTAATTTTTTTAATCTCACAATTTCAACATTATCGCATAATTTCAATTTATTATCTTGTAATTTTGACATTATCTCATAATTACGATTTTTGTTCTCATAATTTTGACACTATCTCATAATTTCGATTTATTATCTCATAATTTTGACATTGTCTCATAATTTTGTCTTATCTCATAATTTGGACTATTTAACTCACACAGGCAGTTTTTTTCTTATACTGGCGGGAAACGGGCTTCCAGATCAGCCTGAGGTGCTCTGGTATGGTGCCTGTTGTCTTTCAGTGTTCTGTGTAGAAAAGGTAACAGAAAGGTTTGTGTCATCAGAGTTTTTACCTCCTATCCTCTTGTCATCCTCTGAAGAAACTCTGGGCCATGTCCTTCTTCAATAGGTCCTCTGGGATGTCCTCTGCTTCACAAATGGACTTTTGATTACAGGACGGTCAGGTTTTTGTGGGTTGCTTTCATGCACTGCCTCTGATGGAGTATAGTCATCACCAGTGCTTTCAATGCAGCTTGTACAGGCCTCTGATCCCTCAGATACTTTGGAGAATCATTCAAAATATTTTCTGGTAAGCTGAAAATGAAACATACAAGAGGCTTATAGTTAAAAGAAGAAAAGACATGAACCAAGTGTGAAAATCTTAAATCTCTGGGTCTCTGAGACCCTCTTAGAACCTTGGCAACCTAATATGACAATGAACCCTGTGTGTTAGGCAGGGTTATAGTTGGTGTGGTTTTGCCAGAGCTACAAGGTTAATAGAGAGACGTGGTGGTTAATTCCACTGACTGTTTTATTTACAGTTGGATTCATTTTGAATGAATGTTAACTTGTTATGTTTCAGAATGCATATTTGCAAGTATACTGTCAGAGAGATATAGATAGATATAGATGTAGATAGATACAGATAGATTGGCAGTAGAGGGAGACATGGGGGAAGGAGCAATCTCACTGTAGCTGCAGTGAATTCTAATCACCTGGGAGGACACCTGCATTGCAACTGGCCAGTAACAATAACAGGATGGAATATTCTATTAAACTACTGTCATATGAAATGAGCTAAAAACAAATAACTATTAAACATGTAAATTGCAGCCATGTTTTTTGCTGATGTAAGTTGCAACATTATCTTCTTCCATCATTGTTGCTGTAGGCAAAAGCCTCTTGCAGCATCTGAGTCTGGTGTTTGTTTTGAGCACTTTACTTTTGTAGAACTAATCTATGGATTCTCTCCATACTGTTTGAATAACTGATACTATTTGACTATTACTTAGGTGGTAAAAGAGGCTAATGGTGTACTATACAAGAATAGTGGAATGTGATTATGATATCACAACTGAAAATCAGATGGCCAAATAATGAGCCAGCATTATTACCTGTGTTTGGTATTTTTCGAATTCCGTGTGCCTGGACAAGCAATTAAAATAACGTTGACGTAAATGTGTCCTCATTCCTGTGAGTCGGCCACTCAAAGACCAGCGATGGTGAAAGGCCATGTGACCAGAATGAGAGTGTGCAGCCCTTGGAGAAGATCCAGGCTGTAGACCAGAAAGTGGAACTTTGCAGAACCTCCCTAGAAACAGATCCAAACAAGCCATTGGCTCAGTGTTGTATATGTAATGAATACATCAAACAGTGCAGACAAAAGATGATGCCAGCAACGTCACAAAACAGAGCCAAAACAACAGGGCCAGAGCACTGTACTTAATGTACATATTAAAGACATGGGCTGCAAATAGTCAAACGTTTTCCATCAAGGTCAAGGAAAGATGTGAGGCAGGACTGATAAGGAATTAGGAAAAGAGAACCACAGTATTTAGAGAATCCGACTGCACTTAAATTAGGTGTTTTTTTTAAACCAACTTTATTCATAACACATGGAAGACGCAGAGTGACTAACTCAGTGCTGTCGGCCACAATTCAATAAGGTTTCCTCTCCAATACTAGTAATATAATAACATGAAAGTTGAGCCATTAAAATAACGATAAAAAAGGAATTGTGTGACGGGTCCTGAGTAAATTATATTTAGACAGAAATGTATAGTTTCCTGTTATGGGCGTTTTGACTCTTTTTATACATTTGTTAACTAAAGAAAATATTTTTTTTTAGAGTGGGAAGGATTTTCAGAAGTTTTGGATCATGTCACAAATGATGTATTTACATGTTTGTGGATCTGGGCAAGTGTGTCCTATGCTAAGTAGATGAGTTAGGAAGCAGGCTCCTTTCCTTAACATTTGGAGAATTGGACAAGCTCTTAGCATGGCTGCCACTGAGATACTTCCAGGTCATCTCACTCAATTAGGAACCTTCCTAAGCAAAAAGGACTATTTGACCGCAGCCTGTAACTACCAAGTTATCAAGTGAACAAAACTCTCAGAAATAAAAGTCTCCTTCTGGACACTTTTTCTTTGAATGGCCGATGATGAATGGCATCTCAACTTTAGCAACAGAGGGATTTGATCAGTGCTGCAGCAGGCCGTCCAATCAACATGATCTGTATTTTGCACACACTTTTCACCTCCTCATCCCTCTCCCTTATTCCCCTGTAGGACTTTGCTTCAAAGACTGGAGGTTTCATTCAGAACCTTTTGTGAGGCTGTTTTTCCGAAGCTGGAGATTTTTGATGGAACTGTGAAGTGAGGTGTTCATCTTGTTCTCATCAGGCTGTAATTAGGAATTTGGAATGACTGAATTAGCAGAAGTAAACATGAATAAACTGACAAACCTGAAGAAGTGCGTAAATAGTAATGCAATGCTAATGATGAGGATGATATCAATGATGATGGTAAATACAGAGCTGAGTAAAATCCCTCCTACCCTGCTTTTACTGTGATGGACCAAATTACTCAGAGGGAGGCGGTAAGCACTTGAGACTGAAGTGTACATGAAGAGGCTTCCTCTCTCTGATGATAATGGTAATTACGGCACTCATTTAAAGGCATCTCAATTTTCAATTAAAGGTTAATTACAAGAAGAGTGAGTTTACATGGAGAAGTTTAGATCTTTTTAAGGAAGTAAGTGTGCAGGGCTGAAAATGGTATCAGATTTAAAATCCGAAAGTTAGCTTAAAAATAAACTTTTATTTAGCCGAAAAGATAGAGAAGCTGAATTATTCCATCTCATAATGTTGTAGTTTACATGTTACAGTACATTTTCCTGTAGCTGGTACACTACACTAACAATGAACAAAAGTCTTAATTCTGGTTTGGGATAAAAGTGTAAAGCTAAACCTTCAGCTTTAAGTCGCTAGTAAATTTAGCTAATATGCACTGATG
The DNA here is from genome assembly GCF_001640805.2 of Lates calcarifer. Classification (NCBI taxonomy): domain Eukaryota; kingdom Metazoa; phylum Chordata; class Actinopteri; family Centropomidae; genus Lates; species Lates calcarifer. Next base: position 10,113 of record NW_026117692.1, read on the forward strand.
TAGTATAAGCAGGCTTCAAGCACAACACGAGTAAAAAAAAATGAAATAGCAGAGTGAATGTAAAATCTGTTCAACTGTGTTTTTTGGAAAATCTGATATATTTTTGAATGTTGGTTTTTCTCCTAATCATGACTCACCAGAGAAAACCACAGCTCTGCTCTCTGTTTAAACACTTGAAACAACGACCTCCTGTGGCCTTGTGAATAATGCCTGCTGTCTCGCAGAGGTAAAGGTGGCTGAAGTGGGACATTTTTATCACAAACTGTATGACCTGGACAAATGAGACAAGTGTTGGCATGCTGTTTCCTATCAGCAGTCTGAGTTGGTTTATTTTAACCAGGACCACCACAATTAGATGAATCATCCAGCTCACCGGACCATCTTCACGTGGATGTAACTGACTAACTGAAATTACTCCACTGTTGATTTGGACTCCCACGGTGACCTGGCTCTTCTCTTGACTCACACCAGCCACAGAACAGAGATAAAACCATATTCCAGCTCTGTCCTTTGAAATAAAATAGCAGACATACAGTACATGAAGTGAAAGTTTATTAAAGTTCTCGTAAGTGAAATACATAAACATCCATTCACAGAATCAGAAGGTGGTCCTGTAAAATCTGTCTTGAGGAAAAGTTCCATCATTGGCCTGCAAACCAATGAAGAATGAAAACTGCTCTGATGCCAGAAACATATGATCTGATATTTAACATTTCTCCTGGTGTTTGATTCACTGAAAAAAATATTGGATTATATTGAATCTTAATCAGCAAAGAAAACAATCACCACTTTCAACATGTTTGCAGACAGTTTCTACTCCCACATCCAGCAGATCTGATATAAGTCCAACACTCACTGAGAAAATCTATATTGATATAAAATACAAATATTCTTGAGAAAAATAAGTGGCTCTTTAGCTGCTAAGCTCGCCAGCTAAACTCTAACTGTGTCAGTCTGCTGAGCAGGTAGTGTACGGTGGCTTCATTAAAGCTTACTTGAGAGTGGAGTTTTGGGAGGAGAAAAACAAAATACTGAGCTAAGAGGTTAAAACGTCCAGTAAATAAATGTGTAGTCGGAGACATTCAAAACTATTTTTAAGATCAATGCAAATATAAACTGATCAGATTAAGCCAATAAGCCATCAGTTTGCACATCAGTGTTCCTATTCATTTTTTGGTCTGATGCTACAGTCATGGACATTTGCGTCTAAAGGGCTGGCCCTGCTGAAGGGAGCTGTCTGTGAGGGAAAGGCAGCGCCATACAACCTGGAAGCTGAAAAAGGATGGAGCTTTTGGCTCTCTGTGAGAAATGACTCACTAGCAGCTACACCTTTAAGGACACACCCTCTATGTCTCATACACACACACACACAGGGGAAGAAGTCAGTCTGTCAGAATGTCCGCAGCTAATCTGCTAACCCCTGACAGCATGTTAAAAAAAAGTCCATCCTTACAGCTGTCTCTTCACTCATCACATCATTTCTTCACCAAACCTTCATTCATTGCCCTGGCTGACTGTTCCCAGGAGCCTGTTGTCTCATCTGAACTGGAAAACGGGAGGTAATGCTGGGTTTCCTGGAGCAGATTACACAGCTGTGTCACCGACAAGACATTTCACCCTGACTACAATTTGGTAACTCAAATACTGTAGAGTTACAGTGGAAACTGTGGAAGTCTTGACTGAGCAAGGAATTTTGTAGATAGTGACACAGACTGAGAAATATTATTTAGTCAGACTGAGATTCTAACTGGCTGTACATCCAGTGACTGCTGCAACGCTAGTGTTAAGACATGGACTGTCATAACTGCGAATAAAAGGCCATGTAGAGCAGGCATACAGGAATAAAAAGAGCACACACAAAAACTCAAAGACTGAAAAGAAAGGAGATGCTGTAAAACAAAAAAAGATGTTCACACAGTTAAGCCTGGTAGTGAGAGAGCTAGTGAATCTGCAGAGGATGAATTGCTTGCTGCAGTAAATATTGTGTCAATAATGAGAGTTCAGAAAGCTCTTGGGCTAAACCCAGGTTGAGGGGACATTCGGTGAAAATGCAGACAGATACTGGGTCAAAGGCAGCATTAGGGTGACGCAAAATCTATGGGAAATTCCCACAGTTTTTATGGCATACGCAGGACATCAAGTGCACATGAAAGGACTGACAGACGTGGCTGTTGAGTGGCACGGCCAAATTTCAAGGCTTCCAAGTTGATGTTATGAAGGGGGATGACAAAAATCCGGCTAGACTGAACGGTCAAGAAGCTGTCATGTGGTTCCACTCACCTGTAGGCCATATTGGAAAAACAAGGCCACGTGCTATCAGACCCAAGATGGAAGCTGACCTGGACACTGATCAAGAATGGGTTTTGGAGCCTGTGATGATCAGTGAGTGGGCTACACCCATCGTTCCACGCCGCTAAAGGTCGTAGGGGGGCTGGAGCCTATCCCAGCTGACACTGGGCGAGAGGCAGGGTGCACCCTGTTTAGTTTTTTCTTTTGTTTATATAGTCATATAACTATGAATCCCTTCCTGTGACATCATTTCAGCATACATATTGTGATAGCCCTGGTTGTACTGAAAAAAAAAAAGATGTTTATTACTTGACTATCCTTGAAAGGGTTGAGATTATACATGCATTAATTCACATTAAATCTTAGTGAAATCGTCAACTCTGAAAAGAGATAAGGAGTGTAATGGCAAATTTCTTTATCTGTAACCATTTGTGACATCTAGACCATTTGCTTGTTTACAGTACATTCTCATCGGGATGTGGATTCTGTGGGATGCCCCAGGTGTGAAAGATCACCAAAGGGGTGGGGTGCCACTTCCAGTGGCAGACAAAGGGGTGCCAAGGAACAACAAGATCAGGATCCTTTGTTCCCCTTGAGGGGTGTTCCTCAGGTATAAAGGTCTAGATGTCCCTACGTTCAGGGTCTTTTGCCATCTCCTGACCGCTCGGAGGGTAACTGACCTTTTTCTTACAAGGAAAATAAAACTTTGTCGGCCGGCAGAAGTCTCTATTTCATTCTTCACCATGCAGCTGAAAATTTCCACAACAGGAGGTGCAGCAGCTTCCTGCACACCTGTTCCCTCAGCTCCCCAGAATGCTGTACTGTATATACCTGCAGGACCATCTATTGCCTATCACAGACTAAAACCCATTAGGATTTGGTTACCTGATGTAAATAATCATTGTACAAAAGAATCCAAGCCTTTCTGGTTTTAAGTTGAGCTGCCAGGTGGCTTTAGTTACGTTCAGTAGCATGTTCACATAGATGATGGCTAGGTGTAGTGGCCATGCTAAACCCCATAAGTTTGACCTGAGGCCAGTTGTGACGGAGCGGCTCCGTCACTGACGGCGGGGAGTGCACACACATGTACCGGCATACATACACGCACACACATAAAACTTCTGATCCATCCCGTTTTCCCTAGTTAACGAACTTTCCAATCAGTCAGTCATGTTCCCATTCTTGTTGAAGTAGAGCGACCAGGGGTGCACACTTGGTAGTTCTATGTCTCTTCAAACATACATTTACACATGTTACTCACCGGCGGCATATCAGTCGTTCCGGTTGCGGAGCATGAGGCGGCAAAACGGGGGCATAGCATTTGCCGCTATTATATGCCATGTTCTCGCGGGGTTTCGGGGTCATGTGACCAAGCTGATATATGTATTTCTGGTCTTCGTTTATTTTCTCTGAAATTTTCCAGTCCTGCATTGTGGATGAAAGGAACTGCATTTATAAAAACACAGTTAATTTTTGTTTAATTTATATTTGTGTTGTGGAGCCTTTAGAGGCATTGTTAGAGGAAAAAATGTGTTTTCCTATTAATTCTGGAGCCTGGAAGGAGGGGCTATGGGTTTATAAGGGGCTGCTGTGGCCCAGGGAAGGGAGTGCTGGTTTGGTTACAGAGGAGGTAACAACCTCCTCTCATGCTTACTGAGTTACTGTAGAACTCTATTCAGCTTAACTTTTTCTTGATGTTTTTTTTTTTTGCATTGTTTCTTTGGTTGGTACTAATTTTCGCACCATATTATCTTCTGACTACGCCTGTGAGTTTTTCCCGGGATTTTTCTTTTTTTCTTTCCCTTACCTCCACCATTTTTTGGATTTTGGGGAGGTTTAAGAAAGAACCCCGTGACACCAGTGCTAGAGGAAAAACCATGGGCTCACAAAAATGCTTTATCCCCTTGTGAGCATGAAAGTGCAGCCAAAATAATAAACGCTGAAGGGTGGCGCTAAGTCACAAGTAACAGAAGGAAGAGGAAAAAGTGGAGGAAGCAAATAAATATGTTAACATATCACTCATAAAGAATGAGCAAAAGCTGTAAACAAGTATTTATTACAATCCTCACATTTTCTTGTGAAGAAATATAGTGTGGTTTGTGTTGCACAATTAGCTGCCACAGTGGCTTTCTTTTATTTCATTCTTTCATTGTTGGAGCTTCAATTGAAGCATTGATTCATTTCTGTCTGCAGAATGCTAAGTATGCTGTGGAATATGTTGTGAAACTCAGATATTCTCAGGTGCAGAAGCTCTGTCTTACTGCTGTAGATCTTTCTATCTTTGTTTGTCTTCAGCTTTATATGAGCAGCAGCAGCTCTTCCCCATCCTCTGTTATTTGCACTAAACTGTACATAATTACACTTGGTATATTTGTGAAATCATCTCAAGTTGAATGAAATGATATTGTGATTGTGTTCTAGTGTTAAACAAATGTCACCTGAGGAGACCCAGTTTTCAGCAGCCTCAAGTTTGGATGTGAAGATCCATTTAGAGACATCCAGTATGCACAAAGCTTGGCGTGTTTACTGAGGGCACTTAATTCTGCCAAGCGTTAAAAGGTTTGTTGTTCCACCATTTACAAGGAAAATGTATCAGTGCTTCTGCTTCACTTCATCTTTCTACAACATGACTTGTGTCTTTGTTCTCTTTTTGCTGATGCCCTGCTTTAAAGCTGTAATATGTTCCTGAATTCTGAAATCTACAATACTTTCTCACATTAAAATACCAATAAGCAAATACAGTTCATTTGACATTATCCAGTCTGTCTTTCTGTGGTTCTTCTTTTTGCCTGAAATGAGCTCTTCAGTGAGCTTAGGATGTTTTCAAGTGTAAATCATTTGCTGTTAGTGTGTCCTATGTCCGTAGTAGTAAGTTGTGTTATGTTGTGGGACAACAGTATGCATTAACAACACATTCAAGTCACTTTAGAATCCATGCTGGTGTGTCTAAAGGTGCCTCCACAATAACCTTTCTAGTCACATTCAAATAAACTACGGGGTTTCATCTCATTGGATTGCACATCCAAGACCAGGTGATGTAGTGTAAGAAGTCAACAGTTATGTGATATGCAAAGAGTAAAGTGCCTTTAAAAGAGAAAACATTGCAGCAAGCTAATGATCTTAAAGGAATATTGTGATGCAATCACTATTTACTTCTACTGTATGATTCAAAGTGATTCAAAGAAAACATGTAATATATGTTAAATGTCACTGTGTGAGAGTAGATGTTAGTGTTCACTGCATACAATACATACTTTGTGTAATCCATATAAAAGTGTGAAAAAGTTACATCATTTTTAAAAAATGATGCAAGGAAGAGTTAAGAAATAATTGTGTAAAATCAACTAAAAAACTTTGTTTTTAAAAAAATACAATCAGGACAGACCAAAACATAATGGTGTATAACAGAGAGTGAACACGTCAGATGAGGAGAGGGCCAGCTTTGACATGACCCAGCAAGCGAAACTTGGCAAGAGAAAAGTCAAGGTGCATTCCAGGAGATATTGGCACATGACAAATAAGTTAATAGTGTATTTTAACGAGGGGACCAAGGATGGACAGTTAGACTAATCAATATTTTAATAGTGTAAATTTGATAAACCAATTAAATTTTTTTTCCAATTCAATTCAATTTTATTTATATAGCGCCATATCACAACAACAGTCATCTCAAGGCACTTTTCATATAGAGCAGGTCTAGACCGTACTCTTTAAAATAGGTATTTACAGAGAGAGACCCAACAAAACCCCACCATGAGCAAGCACTAGGCGACAGTGGCAAGGAAAAACTTCCTTTTAAGAGGCAGAAACCTCGAGCAGAACCGGACTCAGGGTGGGCGGCCATCTGCCTCGACCGGTTGGGTTATGTCATGATGTGGCAGCTGGGGCCGCATCAGGGAGGGTTCAGGGATTATTTTCTGTTTTGTGTTCTTTTCTCGTTTGCTGCAGGCTGGGAGGCGGAGCCGGAGGTTGAGTTCTCTGAGTAGTGACGACCAGGCACACCTGCGCAGCCTCCCACACCTGTCTCCACTTTCCCCTCATCACTCTCCCTATTTAACCTGCCCTCTGTTTTCCCTTCCTTGCCAGTTCTTCATTGCAGTTCACCACTGATCATACCATATGCTCCAGGCTATACTGACTCCTCCTGCTGCTCCCCGGTTCCTCGTCCCTAGCGTGTTTCCACACCGCTGTGCCTCCCTTGGGTTCCTGGCTGTTCCCTCGCCTGCCTTCTACCTGCCTTCTACCTGCGCTATCTCCCAGGCCCCGCTCTGGTCACGGACCCAGACCCTGCCATATCCACCGCTCTTTTGGTGGCCTCTTTGTGTTCTTCCCCAGCCCTTTTGGCTCCTTGTTTTCTGTGGACAATAAACGCCCTGGTAATCCGCATCTTTGAGTCCTCTCTTTTTCAGCGCCAAGGCGCTTCATAACAGGTTAAGAAGGAGAGAGAGAGGGGAGAGGGGGGGAGAGGGGGTAGAGAATAGCGAAAGAAGAACATAGCATAACACAGGTTCCATGTAAGATGAGGCCAGTAATACAGCAGTAGTAATGATAGTAGTGATAATTAAAGTATTAACTGCTAACACAGCAATACAATTAATAGCAGTGTAAGTAATTTCTAATTCTAGCAGCAGGTGTTGAGTGGAGTTGTAGGAGCAGCAGGAGACTTGTCATCACAGATCAGACTCTACAGCTCCAGAGGCAGAAATACCTGCAGAAAGAGACAGAAGACGAGAGAGAGACGGAAGAGCACAATACTACAGGAAAGGGGAGATACTGAGTTAGTAACATGTAACATGGGATATGAATCCATATTGAGTGGAGAGAGGGAGAGAGAGAGAGAGAGAGAGAGAGAGAGAAAGTAGCTCAGTGCATCATGGGAGACCTCCCGGCAGTCTAGGCCTATAGCAGCATAACTAAGGGATGGTTCAAGCCTGAGCCAACCCTAACTATAAGCTTTATCAAAGAGGAAAGTTTTAAGCCTACTCTTAAAGGTACAGAGGGTGTCTGCCTCCTGGACCGAAACTGGGAGAAGGTTCCACAGTAGAGGAGCCTGATAACTGAAGGCTCTGCCTCCCATTCTACTCTTGGAAACTCTGGGAACCACCAGTAAACCAGCATTTTGGGAGCGCAGAGTCCTGGTGGGATTGTAGGGGACTATGAGATCTTTAAGGTAAGATGGAGCCTGACCATTAAGGGCTTTGTATGTGAGGAGGAGGATTTTGAATTCTACTCTGGATTTGACTGGGAGCCAATGTAGAGAAGCTAACACAGGAGAAATGTGATCTCTTTTCCTAGTTCCTGTCAGTAGTCGTGCTGCAGCATTTTGAATCAGCTGCAGAGTCTTTAGAGACTTGTTGGGGCAGCCTGATAATAATGAATTACAGTAGTCCAGCCTAGAAGTAACAAATGCATGGACTAGTTTTTCTGCATCTTTTTGGGACAGAAAATGCCTAATTTTGGAGATGTTACGCAGATGAAAAAAGGCAGTCCTAGAAGTTTGTTTTATGTGTGAGTTAAAGGACATATCCTGATCAAAGATGACTCCCAGATTCTTTACAGTGGAGCTGGGAGCCAGGGCAATGCCGTCTAGTGGAGCTACATCATTAGAAAGTTTGTTTCTGATGTGTTCAGGACCAATTATAATGATTTCAGTTTTATCTGAGTTTAGTAGTAAGAAGTTGCTTGTCATCCAGATTTTAATGTCCCTAAGACAAGCTTGGAGTTTGGCTAGATGATTGGTTTCATTAGGTTCCATTGACAGATAAAGCTGTGTATCATCTGCATAACAATGGAAATTTATGGAGTGTTTCCTGATAATATTGCCCAAGGGAAGCATATACAGAGTGAAGAGGATTGGTCCAAGCACTGACCCTTGTGGAACTCCATGTCTAACTTTTGTATACATGGAGGAGTAGTTGTTAACATGTACAAACTGAAGCCTATCAGATAGATAGGACTTAAACCAGTTTAGTGCCGTTCCTTTAATGCCAATAAAGTGCTCCAGTCTCTGTAAAAGGATGTGATGGTCAATTGTATCAAAAGCAGCACTGAGATCTAACAAGATAAGTACAGAAACAAGTCTGTTGTCTGATGCAATCAGGAGGTCGTTCGTAACTTTTACAAGTGCTGTCTCTGTGCTGTGATACAACCTAAATCCTGACTGAAAAACCTCAAATAAACTATTGTCCTGTAGAAAGTCGCACAACTGTTTTGCAACTGCTTTCTCCAGGATCTTAGAAAGAAAGGGGAGGTTAGATATAGGTCTGTAGTTGGTTAATACATCTGGATCTAGAGTGGGCTTTTTTAAAAGAGGTTTGATTACAGCTGTTTTATACGACTGCGGAACATAACCTGCTAACAAGGACAGATTTAACATATCTAATACAGGACTGCAAATTAAGGGCAGAGCTTCCTTAAACAGCCTAGTTGGGATGGGGTCTAAGAGACAGGTTGAAGGTTTAGATGCTGAGATAATTGATGTGAGCTGGGCTAGGTCGATGGGAGAAAAGGAGTCAAGGTTAGGTTTTGCAGCTGACTCTATGGATCCTGTGTTATGGCATAAATCTGTACTGATTGAAGGCAGGATGTGATTAATTTTACCTCTAATGGTAGAAATTTTATCATTAAAAAAGTTCATAAAATCATTGCTACTGAGGGTTATAGGGATGCGTGGATCTATAGAGCTGTGACTCTCTGTCAGCCTGGCTACAGTGCTGAAGAGAAACCTGGGGTTGTTCTTATTATCCTCTATTAATGATGAGTAATAGGCACTTCTTGCATTACAGAGGGCCTTTTTATATCTTTTGACACTATCCTGCCAAGCTAAGTGGGATTCTTCCAGTTTGGTGGAACGCCACACTCTTTCAAGCCTACGTGCTGTTTGTTTCAGTGTACGGGTTTGGGAGTTGAACCATGGAGCTTGCCTCTTTCTCTTTATTGTTTTCATTTTTAGGGGGACGATGGAATCTAAAGTGGTACGTAATGAGTCTGCAACACTGTCTACAAGATGATCAAGCTGGGAGGGAGTAGCTTCTGCTAAATTAAGATGAGGCACTGGACCTAAGTTAGTGGGAATCATTTCCTTGAATTTAACTACTGCATTATCGGAAATAATTCTAGTCAGGATGTTTTTTGCTGATAATACATAATCCAGCAATATGAAGTCGAAAGTGATTAAGAAGTGGTCTGATAGAATGGGATTCTGTGGGAAGACTGTTACATGTTCAATGTCAATACCATAAGCTAAAACAAGGTCGAGAGTGTGACTGAAACAGTGAGTGGGTTTATTTACACACTGAGAGAAGCCAATACAGTCTAGTAGTGAAGAAAAAGCAGAGCTAAGGCTGTCATTGTTGACATCAACATGAATATTGAAGTCGCCTACAATAATAACTTTATCTGTTTTAAGAACCAAACTCGACAGGAACTCTGAAAATTCAGATAAGAAATCAGAGTATGGACCAGGAGGACGGTACACTACAACAAATAGAATTGGCTTTAATGTTTTCCACCTTGGGTGGGACAGACTAAGAACAAGGCTTTCAAATGAATTATAATTGATTTTAGGTTTAGGGTTAATTAATAAAGTAGAATTGAAAATGGCTGCGACTCCACCTCCACGGCCAGTGTCTCTGGGAATGTGAGTATTAATATGACTGGGGGGGGTTGATTCATTCAGGCTAACATACTCATCCTGACACAGCCAGGTTTCACTCAGACAGAATAGATCAAGATGGTGATCTGATATCAAATCATTTACTAGTACAGCTTTGGATGAGAAAGATCTGATATTGAGAAATCCGCATTTAATTGTTTTATTTTGCTGTACATTTGAGGTGGATGTGCTGATTTTTATTAGATTATTGTGACTAACTCCTCTTTTGTTGATCTTTGATTTAGTTAATTTAAATGGTCGGGGGGCAGACACAGTCTCTATGGGGTAATGGAGGGGTGACTGCTCTAAAGGAGGCACAGAGAAGCGTGTAAGACTGCAGCTCTGTCTCCTGGCCTGAACTCTGGATTGTCAGGGCTTTGGCTTCCTAATAAACTCTGTCAGATTTCTAGATATGAGAGATGCTCCATCAAAAGTGGGATGAATGCTTTCTCTCCTAACCAGACCAGGTCTCCCCCAGAAACTCTTCCAATGATCTACAAAGCCCACATCGTTTTCTGGACACCACCTCAACAGCCAGCGGTTGAGTGAAGACATGCGGCTATACATGTCATCACTGGTCAGATTGGGCAGGGGACCAGAGAAAACTACGGTGTCCGACATGGTCTTTGCAAGTGTACACACCGAGTCAATATTAACTTAAGTGACCTCCGACTGGCGTAGTCGGGTGTCATTAGCGCCGACGTGAATAACAATTTTATTGTATCTACGCTTATCCTTAGTCAGCAGCTTTAAATAAGATTCAATGTCGCCCGCTCTGGCCCCGGGAATACATTTAACTATGGTCGCTGGAGTCGCTATCTTCACGTTCCGCAAAATGGAGTCGCCAATCACCAGAGTTGGCTCCTCAGCGGGTGTGTCGCTGAGCGGGGAGTATCTGTTAGAAACGTGAACTGGGTGGTGGTCAGCAGTGGGCTTCTGCTTACGGCTACGCCTGTCCTTACGAACAGTCACCCAGCTAGCCTGCTTTCCCGGATGCTCGGGAACTGCCGGGGGAATGCTAACAGGAGCTATGCTAGGCTGCTCCGCACCGGCTACGGGGGGCTGTTTAGCACTAGCTGCTGAATTAGTTTCCATGGTGCGGAGCCGGGACTCTAATTCGCTAAGCCTCGCCTCGAGTACAGAAAACAGACTACATTTATTACACATACCATTGTCATTAAACGAGGCAGAGGAGTAACTGAACATCTGACACGCAGAGCAAGAGAAGGCAGGAGAGGGAGAAGGAGAGCAAGAGGCCATGGCTGAGAGTTCAGCTAAATCAGTAGCAGAAGATAGCGTGACTCGTACCACACAGAAAGTGGAGAAAGTTGGTGATTTAGCAACTACTGTTACTGTGAAAGTGCAGATTAAATTGGTGATAGAGTCACAGAAGTAATGTCGGTAAAAAGAAAGTATCTAGTCTGAGACAGGTATACACCAAACGATGATCTCCAAACACCGTTAACCGGAAGTGACGGAATACGCTTACCGCAGTACGTCAGGTTGGAGTGTATCTATCTAGTATCTAGTGTACCTGCGATGCTATCTTGTGTTGTTGGCTGGTCAGTCGTGCACCGCTATCGGGTCGTGTGGGGGTGCCAGTGGGGTTTGGGGTTGTGCAGGCGGCGACCTGTAGCTGCTTGTCTGACTCCTTCCTCTTGCAACACATCAATCTCGGTGCTCGCCGGATCCCAACTGGGTACCCGGCCTGTCACTAACTGGCACTGAAACCGTGCTAATCCAATCTGATCAGTCTCGCCTGATCTGGGGTCGTATAAATGAGTATGAGGCCCCGCCAACTGGTTTTCTGTCGTATCTCTACAGTGACTCTGGGGTCTGGATAGGTTAGGGTGCAAGACCCACTATCCTAAGCAGCGATCAAACAAATAGAGAGACTAGAATACCATTGTTGTGCAGACTCGGGTGTGGACCCACTGCACTACACTCCACAATGGATAGCACGCCTAGTAGGCCGAACAGCGCTAGGTGTACCAGGAGGGCGTCCTCCGATGGAGGATGCAGGATGAGCAAGCCCACCGGGAGGTTGCTCAACAGGAGGTGGTCCCCAAGGGGGGACCAAACTCCTGGTACACCCAGAGGGCCAAGATACTTGGCCAGGGTGAAGAGGGCCCTCTTCACCCCCAGTAAAGACAAGGCCGGTATGACGTTCCTGTGCACCAATAAGACCTGGAGACAGAATATGTCTCAAGGCAGACTCCCTAAGATGGTCAAGGTCGGCCTCCGGGTCCCATGGGCTAGTCAGAGCTGTAGACTGTGTGACATAGAGCTGGGGTCACTCAGAGAGGCTCAGGCCCACCTCATCAGAATCCACAGACCGTGGAAAGTGTTCTATCGTTGCAGCAGGTGCGCGGGCACCTTTGCACATCTGCCATCCGTGGTCTGCCATGTCCCCAAATGCACCCCGTGCCAAACAACAACACCCGCTGACCCGGGGCACTACAGGTGTGATCTGTGCGCCAAAGTGTTCTCCTCCAGCAGGGGCTACTCCAACCACAGGCGCAGTAAGCACACCGCTGCTTACTTAAGGGAGAGACAGGGATCCCAGCTGAAAGAGAGGAATGGGAACTCCCATTGGAGTAAGGAGGACACGGCGAGCCTTCGGCAGATGATTGATGAGGATGGGAACTCCCCGGGTCTCTATGCCAAAGCAGCAGCTCGGTTTCCAACCATGACGCCCAGACAGATTAGGGAGAAATGCCGGCTTATTCGGCCTAGCGCCAGGACACTGGTGGTAAAGTCCCCCACCACTTACAATGCCAACCAGGACCTGAGGAACTTGGAAGTGGAGCTGCCACCCCAACCTTCAGTCGCAGTGCTTAAAGAAGCTCTTGAGGCAACACTGATGGGGGGTGAGGGGGATGAGGGTCTTAACCCCCTACACTGTAGTGGAAGAGATCTCAACCGCTACGTGAGGAAAGTCATCAGGTTGCTCTGTGGACAGACACCAAAGGTTCTGGGAGGCAAGACTAAAAAGAATTCCCCTGGGAATTCCAAGCGCCTCAAACAGAGCAAGAGGTTCCGATACAAGATCGTGCAGACCAGGTACAGGAGAGACAGGCCCACCCTTGCAAGGTGGATCCTGGACGGTAAGGAGAAGTCGGAATGTCCAATCAGCAGGGTGGAGGTGGCTAGCGGCTACAGAAAGATATGGGAGGCTGGCGACAGCTTCAAGGGCCTGGGAGGGTTTGCCGCTATGCCACCAGCAGACAACTCACCCCTCTGCGTTCCCATCTCGGCAGAGGAGGCACTGAGGGCGGTTCGGAGGATGGACCCGATGGGGGCGCCGGGGCCTGATGGCCTCAGGAGGAGCGATCTCCTCCGATGGGATAAGAAGGGTAACAAACTGGCAAACCTATTCAACGCCATCCTCCACAAAGGGATACTTCCGAGTTGTCTTAAGAGAAGCAGAACAACTCTCATCCTGAAATCCAGTGACCCCGCCAAGCTTGCGGATTTGAGTCAGTGGCGCCCCATCACTATCGGGTCAGTGATGCTGAGAGCGTTCTCAGGCATCCTGGCTTGAAGACTCAAAGAAGCCTGTCCTGTACACACCCGGCAGAGGGGATTCATTGAATCACCTGGGTGTTCCGAGAACCTCTTGCTGATGGACGGATTGTTGCGTATAGCCAAGAAAGAAGTCAGGCCGCTGGCAGTGGTTTTTGTCGACTTCGCCAAAGCCTTCGATTCAGTCTCCCACCAACACATCGCCGAGGTGCTAACACGTAAAGGAGTCGACGAGTGGATGAGGAAGCTCATCCAAGACTCCTATAATGGCTGCACCACTGTGGTGAGAACGAAGCATGGCGAGACAGACAGAATCCACATAAAGGTAGAAGTGAAGCAAGGTGACCCCTTGTCTCCCCTCCTGTTCAACTTGGCATTGGACCCCCTCCTGTATGTGTTGGAGAACAAAGGCGTAGGCTTCAGGGTGGGGGGCCAGAGCCTTACAGCACTTGCCTTTGCAGACGACCTGGTACTGCTCAGTGATTCGTGGAAGGGCATGGAAAGGAACCTGCAGATTTTGGAAATCTTTTCAAGTCTGACAGGATTGAAGGTGAATCCGAGCAAGTGTCATGGTTTTATGCTGGACAAGAGCCAAAGACGGTACACGATCAATGATTGTGAGGTTTGGAAGTTGGCTGGTACGCCAATACACATGGTTCCCGGGCACGAGGCAGTGGCTTATTTGGGCGTCCAGATAAGCCCCGTCAAAGGTATCTTAACGCCACCGTTGAGAACCTTAGTGAAAGACATAGTTGCACGGATAGCACGGGCGGAACTCAAACCTTCCCAGAAGGTTGAGATCCTGAGGACTTATGCTCTACCTCGGTTGATCTACATGGCCGACCACGGGATGGCATGTGGATCCTTGCTGGACGGATGTGACAGGGACATTCGGTCAGCAGTTAAGGGATGGCTGCACCTAGAGCCACATACCACAGATGGGGTGTGCTACGCCAGCTTCCAAGATGGCGGACTGGGACTCATTAAGCTGGCTGCGCACATCCCCACTGTCCAACTCCGAAGGATCATGGCAATGTACAACTCAACGGACGAGTGTACAAGGAGTGTGGCGAGGGCCACACTGCCGATAAGTAACATCTGGGCGTTATGGAACCGGGTCAGAGGGATTAAACGGAGCGAGGACCACAGTAGGCCAGACCTTAACGCCATCGACCTTAAGGAGGCCTCCACGCCGGCGTGGAGGGGACGAGAGTTTGGTAGATGGTGCAAGCTGAAGACCCAAGGTGTGGTATTGAGGTCTTCCGTGCTGATAAGATCAGCAACAGTTGGCTACGGGAGCCAACCAGGGCACGGTTCCATGAGTCGGAGATGATCATGGGCCTCCAGCTTCGGACGTGCACGTTCCCGACTCTCTCCTCAAGGGTGAGGGGAAAGGGACGGGCCCACGATGCCCTACTGT
>NW_026117693.1:0-2500 GCF_001640805.2 Lates calcarifer
CTGGATAGGTTAGGGTGCAAGACCCACTATCCTAAACAGCGATCGAACAACTAGAGCGACTGGAATACCATAGTTGTGCAGGCTCGGGTGTGGACCCACCGCACTACACCGCAATGGATAGCACGCCTAGTAGGCCGAACAGCGCTAGGGGTACCAGGAGGGCGTCCTCCGATGGAGGATGCAGGATGAGCAAGCCCACCGGGAGGCTGCTCAACAGAAGGTGGTCCCCGAGGGGGGACCAAACTCCTGGTACACCCAGAGGGCCAAGATTCTTGGCCAGAGTGAAGAGGGCTCTCTTCACCCCCAGTAAAGACAAGGCCGGTATGACGTTCCTGTGCGCCAATAAGACCTGGAGACAGAATATGTCTCAAGGCAGACTCCCTAAGATGGTCAAGGTCGGCCTCCGGGTCCCATGGGCTAGTCAGAGCTGTAGACTGTGTGACATAGAGCTGGGGTCACTCAGAGAGGCTCGGACCCACCTCATCAGAATCCACAGACCGTGGAAAGTGTTCTATCGTTGCAGCAGGTGCGCGGGCACCTTTGCACATCTGCCATCCGTGGTCTGCCATGTCCCCAAATGCACCCCGCGCCAAACAACAACACCCGCTGACCCGGGGCACTACAGGTGTGATCTGTGCACCAAAGTGTTCTCCTCCAGCAGGGGCTACTCCAACCACAGGCGCAGTAAGCACACCGCTGCTTACTTAAGGGAGAAACAGGGATCCCAGCTGAAAGAGAGGAATGGGAACTCCCATTGGAGTAAGGAGGACACGGCCAGCCTTCGGCAGATGATTGATGAGGAAGGGAACTCTCCGGGTCTCTATGCTAAAGCAGCAGCTCGGTTTCCAACCATGACGCCCAGACAGATTAGGGAGAAATGCCGGCTTATTCGGGCTAGCGCCAGGACATCGGTGGTAAAGTCCCCCACCACTCACAATGCCAACCAGGACCTGAGGGACTTGGAAGTGGAGCTGCCACCCCAACCTTCAGTCGCAGTGCTTAAAGAAGCCCTTGAGGCACAGCTGACTGGGGGTGAGGGGGATGAGGGTCTTGACCCCCTACACTGTAGTGGAAGAGATCTCAACCGCTACGTGAGGAAAGTCATCAGGTTGCTCTGTAGACAGACACCAAAGGTTCTGGGAGGCAAGATTAAGAGGACTTCCCCCGGGAATCCCAAGCGCCTCAAACAGAGCAAGAGGTTCCGATACAAGATCATGCAGACCAGGTACAGGAGAGACAGGCCCACCCTTGCAAGGTGGATCCTGGACGGTAAGGAGAAGTCGGAATGTCCAATCAGCAGGGCGGAGGTGGCTAGCGGCTACAAAAGGATATGGGAGGCTGGCGACAGCTTCAAGGGCCTGGGAGGGTTTGCCGCTATGCCACCAGCAGACAACTCGCCCCTCTGCGTTCCCATCTCGGCAGAGGAGGCACTGAGGGCGGTTCGGAGGATGGACCCGAAGGGGGCGCCGGGGCCTGATGGCCTCAGGAGGAGCGATCTCCTCCGATGGGACAATAAGGGTAGGAAACTGGCAAACCTATTCAACACCATCCTCCACAAAGGGAAACTTCCGAGTTGTCTTAAGAGAAGCAGAACGACTCTCATCCCGAAATCCAGTGACTCCGCCAAGCTTGCGGATTTGAGTCAGTGGCGTCCCATCACTATCGGGTCAGTGATGCTAAGAGCGTTCTCAGGCATCCTGGCTCGCAGACTCAAAGAAGCCTGTCCTGTACACACCCGGCAGAGGGGATTCATTGAATCACCTGGGTGTTCCGAGAACCTCTTGCTGATGGACGGATTGTTGCGTATAGCCAAGAAAGAAGTCAGGCCGCTGGCAGTGGTTTTTGTCGACTTCGCCAAAGCCTTCGATTCAGTCTCCCACCAACACATCGCCGAAGTGCTAACACGTAAAGGAGTCGACGAGTGGATGAGGAAGCTCATCCAAGACTCCTACAAGGGCTGCACCACGGTGGTGAGAACGAAGCATGGCGAGACAGACAGAATCCACATAAAGGTAGGAGTGAAACAAGGTGACCCCTTGTCTCCCCTCCTGTTCAACTTGGCACTGGACCCCCTCCTGTACGTGTTGGAGAACAAGGGCGTAGGCTTCAGGGTGGGGGGCCGGAGCCTTACAGCACTTGCCTTTGCGGACGACCTGGTACTGCTCAGTGATTCGTGGAAGGGCATGGAAAGGAACCTGCAGATCTTGGAAATCTTTTCAAGTCTGACGGGATTGAAGGTGAATCCGAGCAAGTGTCATGGTTTTATGCTGGACAAGAGCCAAAGACGGTACACGATCAATGATTGTGAGGTTTGGAAGTTGGCTGGTACGCCAATACACATGGTTCCCGGGCATGAGGCAGTGACTTATTTGGGCGTCCAAATAAGCCCTGCCAAAGGTATCTTAACGCCACCGTTGAGAACCTTAGTAAAAGACATGGTTGCACGGATAACACGGGCGGAACTCAAACCTTCTCAGAAGGTTGAGATCCTGAGGACTTA
>NW_026117693.1:7500-10000 GCF_001640805.2 Lates calcarifer
GTAAGGGGCCCCCCGTGGTTTTAGGGTTAAGGCAAGGGGCCCCACGTGGTTGTAAGGTTACTGGTGGGGCCCCCTGGGTCTACCACAGGCCAGGTGTGGAGGCTTGGATCCCAGGGAGAGGCCCCGGGGTCGGGTCTGGGGGCTTGGAGCCCAGGGGTCGGGTCTGGGGGCTTGGAGCCCAGGGAGGGGCCCCGGGGTCGGGACTGGGGGCTTGGAGCCCAGGGGTCGGGTCTGGGGGCTTGGATTCCCGGGAGGGGCCCCCGGGTCGGGTCTGGGGGCTTGGATTCCCGGGAGGGGCCCCCGGGGTCGGGACTGGGGGCTTGGAGCCCAAGGAGGGGTTCCCGGGGTCGGGTCTGGGGGCTTGGATTCCCGGGAGGGGCCCCCGGGTCGGGACTGGGGGCTTGGAGCCCAGGGAGGGACCCCGGGGTCGGGTCTGGGGGCTTGGAGCCCAAGGAGGGGTTCCCGGGGTCGGGTCTGGGGGCTTGGATACCCGGGAGGGGCCCCCGGGTCGGGACTGGGGGCTTGGAGCCCAAGGAGGGGTTCCCGGGGTCGGGTCTGGGGGCTTGGATTCCCGGGAGGGGCCCCCGGGTCGGGACTGGGGGCTTGGAGCCCAGGGAGGGGCCCCGGGGTCGGGTCTGGTGGCTTGGAGCCCAGGGAGGGGCCCCGGGGTCAGGTCTGGGGGCTTGGATTCCCGGGAGGGGCCCCCGGGTCGGGACTGGGGGCTTGGAGCCCAGGGAGGGGTTCCCGGGGTCGGGTCTGGGGGCTTGGAGCCCAGGGAGGGGCCCCCGGGTCGGGACTGGGGGCTTGGAGCCCAAGGAGGGGTTCCCGGGGTCGGGTCTGGGGGCTTGGATTCCCGGGAGGGGCCCCCGGGTCGGGACTGGGGGCTTGGATTCCCGGGAGGGGCCCCCGGGTCGGGTCTGGTGGCTTGGAGCCCAGGGAGGGGCCCCGGGGTCGGGACTGGGGGCTTGGAGCCCAGGGAGGGGCCCCGGGGTCAGGTCTGGGGGCTTGGATTCCCGGGAGGGGCCCCCGGGTCGGGACTGGGGGCTTGGAGCCCAGGGAGGGGTTCCCGGGGTCGGGTCTGGGGGCTTGGAGCCCAGGGAGGGGCCCCCGGGTCGGGACTGGGGGCTTGGAGCCCAGGGAGGGGTTCCCGGGGTCGGGTCTGGGGGCTTGGAGCCCAGGGAGGGGCCCCGGGGTCAGGTCTGGGGGCTTGGATTCCCGGGAGGGGCCCCCGGGTCGGGTCTGGGGGCTTGGATTCCCGGGAGGGGCCCCCGGGTCGGGACTGGGGGCTTGGAGCCCAGGGAGGGGTTCCCGGGGTCGGGTCTGGGGGCTTGGAGCCCAGGGAGGGGTTCCCGGGGTCGGGTCTGGGGGCTTGGAGCCCAGGGAGGGGCCCCCGGGTCGGGACTGGGGGCTTGGAGCCCAGGGAGGGGTTCCCGGGGTCGGGTCTGGGGGCTTGGAGCCCAGGGAGGGGCCCCAGGGAGCCACCTGGGGTCCAGGGCCTCCTCCTGGGATGCCCCCCTCTCCAGAGACTAAGTGTGAGCACAGGGAGAAGGGGAGATTTCCCCTTCTTCCCTTCCGAGCGATAGTATGTTCCCCTTCTCCCCTGTGCTCTCTCCAGAGACTAAGTGTGAGCACAGGGAGAAGGGGAGATTTCCCCTTCTTCCCTTCCGAGCGATAGTATGTTCCCCTTCTCCCCTGTGCTCTCTCCAGAGACTAAGTGTGAGCACAGGGAGAAGGGGAGATTTCCCCTTCTTCCCTTCCGAGCGATAGTATGTTCCCCTTCTCCCCTGTGCTCTCTCCAGAGACTAAGTGTGAGCACAGGGAGAAGGGGAGATTTCCCCTTCTTCCCTTCCGAGCGATAGTATGTTCCCCTTCTCCCCTGTGCTCTCTCCAGAGACTAAGTGTGAGCACAGGGAGAAGGGGAGATTTCCCCTTCTTCCCTTCCGAGCGATAGTATGTTCCCCTTCTCCCCTGTGCTCTCTCCAGAGACTAAGTGTGAGCACAGGGAGAAGGGGAGATTTCCCCTTCTTCCCTTCCGAGCGATAGTATGTTCCCCTTCTCCCCTGTGCTCTCTCCAGAGACTAAGTGTGAGCACAGGGAGAAGGGGAGATTTCCCCTTCTTCCCTTCCGAGCGATAGTATGCTCCCCTTCTCCCCTGTGCTCTCTCCAGAGACTAAGTGTGAGCACAGGGAGAAGGGGAGATTTCCCCTTCTTCCCTTCCGAGCGATAGTATGCTCCCCTTCTCCCCTGTGCTCTCTCCAGAGACTAAGTGTGAGCACAGGGAGAAGGGGAACATACTAACGCTCGGAAGGGAAGAAGTGGTTATCCCCCTTCTCCTGTGCGCCCTCCCGTACCCCGGGTTTACAGAAAAGTTTCCGCACGATTTCAGAAACCCAGTTTTCGGAAACACAGGCCTCCAGAGCTGAGCCCCGGACATGCCCGGGGATTGTTGCCCGCCCCGAGTGAAGCTCAGAACGGCCTTCTGTTGCCCGGTTGTCCCCTC
>NW_026117694.1:10000-12500 GCF_001640805.2 Lates calcarifer
GGGCCCTAGCAGGGTTAGGGTTAGGGCAAGGGACCCACGCGGTTAGGGTTAGGCAAGGGGCCCGAGCAGGTTAGGGTTAGGGCAAGGGGCCCCCATGGTTAGGGTTAGGCAAGGGGCCCGAGCAGGTTAGGGTTAGGGCAAGGGGCCCCCATGGTTAGGGTTAGGTAAGGGGCCCCCCGTGGTTTTAGGGTTAAGGCAAGGGGCCCCACGTGGTTGTAAGGTTACTGGTGGGGCCCCCTGGGTCTACCACAGGCCAGGTGTGGAGGCTTGGATCCCAGGGAGAGGCCCCGGGGTCGGGTCTGGGGGCTTGGAGCCCAGGGGTCGGGTCTGGGGGCTTGGAGCCCAGGGAGGGGCCCCGGGGTCGGGACTGGGGGCTTGGAGCCCAGGGGTCGGGTCTGGGGGCTTGGATTCCCGGGAGGGGCCCCCGGGTCGGGTCTGGGGGCTTGGATTCCCGGGAGGGGCCCCCGGGGTCGGGACTGGGGGCTTGGAGCCCAAGGAGGGGTTCCCGGGGTCGGGTCTGGGGGCTTGGATTCCCGGGAGGGGCCCCCGGGTCGGGACTGGGGGCTTGGAGCCCAGGGAGGGACCCCGGGGTCGGGTCTGGGGGCTTGGAGCCCAAGGAGGGGTTCCCGGGGTCGGGTCTGGGGGCTTGGATACCCGGGAGGGGCCCCCGGGTCGGGACTGGGGGCTTGGAGCCCAAGGAGGGGTTCCCGGGGTCGGGTCTGGGGGCTTGGATTCCCGGGAGGGGCCCCCGGGTCGGGACTGGGGGCTTGGAGCCCAGGGAGGGGCCCCGGGGTCGGGTCTGGTGGCTTGGAGCCCAGGGAGGGGCCCCGGGGTCAGGTCTGGGGGCTTGGATTCCCGGGAGGGGCCCCCGGGTCGGGACTGGGGGCTTGGAGCCCAGGGAGGGGTTCCCGGGGTCGGGTCTGGGGGCTTGGAGCCCAGGGAGGGGCCCCCGGGTCGGGACTGGGGGCTTGGAGCCCAAGGAGGGGTTCCCGGGGTCGGGTCTGGGGGCTTGGATTCCCGGGAGGGGCCCCCGGGTCGGGACTGGGGGCTTGGATTCCCGGGAGGGGCCCCCGGGTCGGGTCTGGTGGCTTGGAGCCCAGGGAGGGGCCCCGGGGTCGGGACTGGGGGCTTGGAGCCCAGGGAGGGGCCCCGGGGTCAGGTCTGGGGGCTTGGATTCCCGGGAGGGGCCCCCGGGTCGGGACTGGGGGCTTGGAGCCCAGGGAGGGGTTCCCGGGGTCGGGTCTGGGGGCTTGGAGCCCAGGGAGGGGCCCCCGGGTCGGGACTGGGGGCTTGGAGCCCAGGGAGGGGTTCCCGGGGTCGGGTCTGGGGGCTTGGAGCCCAGGGAGGGGCCCCGGGGTCAGGTCTGGGGGCTTGGATTCCCGGGAGGGGCCCCCGGGTCGGGTCTGGGGGCTTGGATTCCCGGGAGGGGCCCCCGGGTCGGGACTGGGGGCTTGGAGCCCAGGGAGGGGTTCCCGGGGTCGGGTCTGGGGGCTTGGAGCCCAGGGAGGGGTTCCCGGGGTCGGGTCTGGGGGCTTGGAGCCCAGGGAGGGGCCCCCGGTCGGGACTGGGGGCTTGGAGCCCAGGGAGGGGTTCCCGGGGTCGGGTCTGGGGGCTTGGAGCCCAGGGAGGGGCCCCAGGGAGCCACCTGGGGTCCAGGGCCTCCTCCTGGGATGCCCCCCTCTCCAGAGACTAAGTGTGAGCACAGGGAGAAGGGGAGATTTCCCCTTCTTCCCTTCCGAGCGATAGTATGTTCCCCTTCTCCCCTGTGCTCTCTCCAGAGACTAAGTGTGAGCACAGGGAGAAGGGGAGATTTCCCCTTCTTCCCTTCCGAGCGATAGTATGTTCCCTTCTCCCTGTGCTCTCCAGCTAGTGTGGCAGGGGGGAGATTCCCTCTTCCACGATGTTCCCTTCCTGTGCTCTCCAGAGACTAAGTGTGAGCACAGGGAGAAGGGGAGATTTCCCCTTCTTCCCTTCCGAGCGATAGTATGTTCCCCTTCTCCCCTGTGCTCTCTCCAGAGACTAAGTGTGAGCACAGGGAGAAGGGGAGATTTCCCCTTCTTCCCTTCCGAGCGATAGTATGTTCCCCTTCTCCCCTGTGCTCTCTCCAGAGACTAAGTGTGAGCACAGGGAGAAGGGGAGATTTCCCCTTCTTCCCTTCCGAGCGATAGTATGTTCCCCTTCTCCCCTGTGCTCTCTCCAGAGACTAAGTGTGAGCACAGGGAGAAGGGGAGATTTCCCCTTCTTCCCTTCCGAGCGATAGTATGCTCCCCTTCTCCCCTGTGCTCTCTCCAGAGACTAAGTGTGAGCACAGGGAGAAGGGGAGATTTCCCCTTCTTCCCTTCCGAGCGATAGTATGCTCCCCTTCTCCCCTGTGCTCTCTCCAGAGACTAAGTGTGAGCACAGGGAGAAGGGGAACATACTAACGCTCGGAAGGGAAGAAGTGGTTATCCCCCTTCTCCTGTGCGCCCTCCCGTACCCCGGGTTTACAGAAAAGTTTCCG
>NW_026117695.1:0-27257 GCF_001640805.2 Lates calcarifer
TGTTGAAAGCACTGTCAAAACAATTGTTCCATTTGAAGACTGTACAAGATTGCAATTGAAAATGTTTTTCATATCTTTCTCAGTCTCATGCTAACTTTGCTGCACCTTTTAGGCTGGGAGAAACTACACCTTTATCATTCTTACTGGTACAATATCCAGTGACCTTATGTAATAACCAACATATAGCTCACCCACCTTCTACCTGTACAGAGGTCTAACCAGCCAGGACAGTGTCCATGCCAATACTAACACATGAAAGCACATTCACAAGCCTACAGGAAGCAGACAAGAAAACTACACACTTCACTTTGAAGCCAAGTGTTTCTCACAGTTCACCACAGCCTGTTTGTTGGTACTGGCACCTTTAAGATGGTTTTTAGGACGCAATAATAATAAACAGATGTGAGGAAGTTCAAGCTGATAACTTGTTGGATTCAGTTTGAATCATACTGTTCATGTCAAAACATGCATTTGAAGCAGAAGCTCCACAGATTATTATCATTTAATACTAACAAACTGTTTGCCTCAATGGGTGTTATCCTTAAAAATATTTTCAGACATAAACCATCAAAGTAATAACGTCTTTTCATGTACAGTAGACCTACATGCTTCTAGATAACTTGGTTGCTTTGTTAATTGCATTACTCCTCTCAGATCATCTGATTGTAACTGTAATACTTCATGGTTGATCCTATTTACTTATTTGTGATCTTAACAGGCATTGAACACTATGGGAATTTCATGGCAGACATTTTCACCTGCCACAACAGGCAGAACACGTGTAACTAACATTGATGATGGCTCACTTCATTATTTATTATTTTTCTTACAATTAACCTGAACTGTTAAATTGAAGTATTAGTTGTAGAATCAGATTTGTATTTTATGGATTCTTTCTCTACTTTGAATGGAGATGTTTTCTCCTTTGACTTTTGACCTATATTTTTCTGGTTTCTGCTCTTGATTTCTTGATTATGTGGACATGGTTTTGTATCAGGTCTTCCTTAAATTGGCCTTAAGATGATTTGTAACTTCTAGTATAGGCTGTTATTGAAATGCATTTAAACTAAATAAACTGTGCTCTATTTTAGATTTTCTTTCTCTTTTTTAGGCTAAGAGTCAGATAAGATAAGAGTCAATGGATTAAAGATGATATGTATATTGATATGTATATTATGGAAAGTACCTTTTAAAATGAATAGGAAGGGAGGAAATTCTAAAGGTGTCTTATCTGGCAGCTGTACAATGCAGCACTTTTATTTCCACAAGTTACGAACTTGTGGAAGAAATTACTGTGGAAAAAATTTAGACAGGATGTGTAATATGAAAACAGGCTGCACTGATAGCATTGTTCTACTGCAGTAGAAAATCAGAGGGAGTGAATTCTTAAAGTGCATTCATTCTCTGACCACCTTTGATTTTAAATGGTTTAATTTTTTTTATTTTTATCGTGTTTCTGAAGAGAATAACTGGGAACAATGTTTTTCATCCTTCTGGTTGTTTCTTTGATGAGTTTTCTGTCTGACTTCCATGTCTCCAGTTGTGGTAAGTGAAGAGTTTCCATCTGTAATCCACCTTAAAAAAAAAAGGTTTTAATGTCATCAGGCTATTTTCTGTATAAATTAGATTATTAATTATTGGTTGATGATCAGTAATGATTGTTCCAACAAAGAAAATGCTGTTGCTGCTGAATAAACACTTACTATAGTCATCTTAAAATCTTACTTTTCTTTGTCATGAAGGACCCTGCTAGTTTGCCAGGCAACTTTACCATGCAGTAAATACATCTAAAAGTTAACAAACAAATCTACAAAGACATATAGCTCTGATTGTCATAACTGTAGAATTACAGTTGTAGATGCATCTGGTTGATAATTTTATATCAAGTTGTTTTAAAATCACGGT
The DNA here is from genome assembly GCF_001640805.2 of Lates calcarifer. Classification (NCBI taxonomy): domain Eukaryota; kingdom Metazoa; phylum Chordata; class Actinopteri; family Centropomidae; genus Lates; species Lates calcarifer. Next base: position 1,906 of record NW_026117695.1, read on the forward strand.
GTTTAATGTCTTTTTCTTTACAGATCTAAAATGTGCAGATAAACCTGGGTTCACACCATCCAGACTGGCAGTGAAGCATGGTGACCCAACCTCTGCTACCTGCTCTACATTACATTCTTATGACATTTTTCTGGGACCACTTATATTAAACAAATATAAAATTGCATGGGTAGTTAGCAAAATTACTGAAGAGGACACATTTTGGGTGTGCTATTTTGATGATCATAATGATCACCGGTGCTGCACCAGCCTTCCTGTAACTGTGCATAGTAAGTTAACTTCATGTTGAACAAATTACTTACACTAAACAATGCTAGTGATGGTTTCCTTTATTTGCTCTTTCAGATATACAGTTAATAGGATTTATACTACAGCTTTGTGTGTGCATCTCTCAGCTTGTATCTTCTTCCCTCTTCCACAGAGCCTCCAGACACTGTGTCCTTCAGCTTTAGGGATCACTCTGGACCGTTGTTAGAGGGTCATCAGTACGCTCTGCAGTGTGAAGTACAGAACGTTGCTCCTGTTGAAAACCTCACTGTGACCTTCTACAGAGGACAGACAGCACTGGGTCAACTACAGTCCAGCAACACAGGGAAGAAACCAGTGACTGAGATCTTCACTCTGAACATCAACACCAGTAAAGAAGATGATGGAGTCCAGTACTGGTGTGAACCCAAACTGGAGCTGGGACTTAAACGACCACAGCCCCCTCCAGTGGTGACGTCAGCAAAATTCAGTGCCATTGTGAACAGTAATCCTGCCAGTGGGAATACCCCCAGTACCAGTTCCACACTGATTCCCAGCTTCAGTATGTGCTTCATGCTTTTATTCCTTTCTCTGGTTTTAGTTCATTCACAGTTAGTAAAAGGCAGTTTGCTTCCAGAATTATAACATGATAATCAGCCACCCATCTCCTGTATATCTTATACCTGTTAAAAAGTAAAAACTTTCAGTGAAATCCCCAGACTTCATTCAAGACACACACACACATCACTTAAGTAATATCTTTCTCAGAATCAAGGTCAACTTCCCGTTCTCTCAGTGAACCTTTGTTTAGCTATATTCACATCTGTCTTGTTTTTGTGTTTTATTTAGTTTGCAAACCTGCAGCTTAGTCCTCCATTCGTATCTTGTTGGACCTATCAGCAGCCTTTGACGTGGTGAACCAACGCATCCTACAATCTGTCCTGTCCAATATGGGCATCTCAGGCAAAGTGCTTTCTTGGTTTGAGTATCTCACCGGGTTCTCCTTCATTGTGTTTTGGCAATGACAAACATCCTTATCCCATGGCCTCCCTAGAGGGGTAGCCAAGTATCAGTATTGGGCCTTCTGTTTGCAATATACACCACATCGTTGGGGTCCAATTATCCGCTTGCATGGCTTCTCATATCACTGCCATACAGACAACACCCAGCTATTTCCACCAGATGACCCCATTGTCTCAGTGAGAATCTCGGCCTGTCTCTCAAACTATCCACATGGATGAAGGCACACCCCCTTCAATTAACCCTCTCCAAGACTGAACTCTTTGTCATCCCAGCCAATCAATCTGTCCATCACAATATCAAAATCCAAATCATCTCTTCATCTGTCACTCCAACCAAGGTCATTAGAAACCAAGGTGTCATGTTTGATGACAAGCTATCCATCCTTGATCATGCTGCATCTGTCTCCCAGTCATGACGCTTCACACAACTTCTGCAATGCCCTTCTGGCGGACCTTCTTTCATAGGCAGTGAAACCATTGCAAATGGTCCAAAATGCATCCAAAATCAAATTCAGGTCACTAATGCTTACCTACAGAGCCACTTCAGGGTCTGCATCCATCTACTTGAACTCAGTCATACAGGATTATGCTCCTTATCGGCCATTGTGTTCCTCCAGACTTCATTGTTTGGTACTACCATCCCTGCATACTAGGCATTCACAGTCCAGACTGTTCTCATTTGTGATTCCCAGGTGGTGGGACAGGCTACCAAATGCTATCAGAGCAGGAACATCCCTCCCTAACTTCAAGAATCTCTTGAAAACTCATCTCTTTGAGAGCACCTCCTCACAGTAGCACTTACTATGCACTTGTAGTGCACTTCTTTAATTTATCTCCTTGCACTTTGCCTTATAGATTAGCAGTTAGTATTTACTTTAAGGTTTCCTACTGCACTGAAGCTTTAGTATTGTCCATCACTTGTAAGTCACTTTGAATAGAAGCATCTGCTAAATTAGTAAATGTAAATGATTGCAGTGGCAGAATAATGCACCCTGCCACACTGCAAAAATAATTCAGGAATTGTTTGAGGAACATGACAAATAGTTTAAAGTGTTGACTGGTCGTCCAAATTCCCCAGATCTTGGTCCGAACGAACATTTGTGGGATGTGTTAAAAAAACAAGCCCATCTCTCTGTTTATCTCCACAGAACCACCAGACAGTGTGTCCATTGGCTTTAATTATGGGCGGATGCGTAAATACGGCCAGTGTACTCTGCTGTGTAAAGTACAGAAAGTTGCTCCTGTTGAAAACCTCACTGTGACCTTCTACAGAGGACAGACAGCACTGGGTCAACTACAGTCCAACAACACAGAGAAGAAACCAGTGACTGAGATCTTCACTCTGAACATCAACAACGGAAAAGAGGATGATGGAGTCCAGTACTGGTGTGAAGCCAAGCTGGAACTGGGACCTAAAGGACCACAGCCCCCTCCAGTGGTGACATCAGAAAAATTCAGCTCCCCTTGGACCATACCCAGTACCAGTTTCACACCTATTCCCAGCTTCAGTATGTGCTTCATGCTTTTATTCTTTTCTCTGGTCTGAGTTCATCCACACAGTTATTAAGAGACAGTTTGTTTTCAGAGCTGTAACATTATAAATAGCCACCATCTTCTGTATAGCTTAATCTGTTCAAATGAAAAGGCTTCCTATTATGTATTAGTTTCCACAATGCAGTACTGATTGTCAACCACTAGAGTGCTATAGTGTGTAATCTATAACATGAGCAATGGTTTAAATAACAGTAACAGTAATTTTATACATGCATATTCACTTAAAAGATATATTTTCCATGATTCCTGTTCAAGTAGACCAAGAGTTACTTGAAATAAAAATACAAAGTCTCAGTAAAATCATTCCAGATCAATATTTTTCCAGGCTTGTTTCCTCTCATTACCACAAACTGTCACAGACTCTGTTTGTGTCAGAATATCTGTTGTTGAAAGCACTTACAGTTCACCACAGCCTGTTGGTGGTACTGCACCTTTAAGATGGTTTTAGTATAAATAATAATAAACAGACATGAGGAAGTTAAAGTTAATAACATGTTGGATTCAAATGTCCAAATGTCCAAACATGCAGCGAGGGCAGAAGCTCCACTTTCTGTTTGCCTCGATAGGTTTCATCCTTAAAAATGTTACCAGACAGAAACAGGTTGTCAATTTACTAACTATTTTAACAAAAATGTTTGTATTGCAGCTGAAGTGCATAACATGACCAGATGTTTACATTTTCACATAAACAACATATTCATCTTCGAGTGAAGCTCGACTATCCACTTTTCCACAATTTTTCTCTGGCTTGAGACGGATTCAAACTGCGTCTTAGACGACATCTCTTCTCCTGCAGTAGTGCCTTGCTCTGATCACTGATGGTCTAGGGTCAGATGTCAGTCATTGCAGCAATGCGTGCGATACCGTGGATGACAGACCTAAGATCTCCCCTGCCTCCTGTCCTCTCGTCTCAAACTCACTCAGCTGATTTGACTTGGAGGCCTTGCTGGTGACACTATGGTGTGCATGATTGCCCTACGCACAGTGCGTGTTCCATATCTGCAACTGTACAACGCAGCACTTTCACTTCCACAAGTTACCAATTTTACCAACATTACTATGGAAAAAGACATAGCTGGAATAGGATTAATGAAGTGAAAACAGGCTGCGCTACCAACTTTGTTCTGCTGCAGTAAAAAATAAAAGGGAGTGAACTTTCACAACGCATTCACTCTCTGGCTACCTTTGATTTTGAATGTCTGATGGTTTTATTTCTCGTTTTTCTAAAGAGAATGTTTTTCATCCTTCTGGTGATCTCTTTGATGAGTTTTCTGCGTGACTTCCATGTCTCCAGTTGTGGTAAGTTTTCCATCTGTAATCCATCTTTAGAGGGCTTTTCTTGTCTCCAGGCTGTTCCCTGTATAGATTAGATAATTAGTTATTATTATGATGATCAGCTGAGGGGGAACAGTGGAGCAGTGGTTAGCACTGTCACCTCACAGAAGCTTCAAGGTTTGAACCCTGGTTCACCCGGAGCTTTGCTGTGTGGAGTTTGCATGTTCTCCCTGTGCCTGTGCGTGGATTTCCTCCAGGTTCTCCGGCTTCCTCTCACACTGCAAAGACATGCAGGTTAGGTTAACCAGAGACTCTAAATCGCCCGTAGGTGTGAGTGGTTGTGGAAAGACTGGAGACCTGTCCAGAGTGTCCCCTGCAACTCTTAAAGGATAAGCAGTATAGGTAATGGATGGACCATAATGATCAGTCCTGGTTGTTCCGTGAAGAAAAATGCACGTAGTTATTATTATCATTATTATTTGTAATGGTTGTTGTAAATGGGTTGGTAAACCTGGTGCGTATATAATAGGTTTCCAGCAACCGATTAGTTGATCAGAGAAAAGCAAATATCTTGGTTAAATTAAAGCCTATACAGCATAATTACAATTACATGACAAATGTTTATTCTATATAATTTATTTAAAGTGCTCTGTACATAACTGTGTATATGTACAAAATAATTAGGCTAAATAAGATATGTTAAAGTAGATTAAATGCTTATTTTAGTCAGTGTTTTTATTTGTACCTCAACTCTGCCATGCAAAAATATATCTAAAATTAAACAAACAAACCTGCAGGATATATAGCTCTGATTGTTCTAAGTGTGGAATTACAGTTTTACATATGTATGTACTGTATCTGTTGCTGTTCATATTACATCAAGATGTTTAGAATCACAGTGTTTATTGTCTTTCTTTTGCAGATGAAAACTGTCCAGATAAACCTGTGTTCAACCCATCCAGACTGGTAGTGAAGTATGGTGACCCAGTCTCTGTCACATGCTTGATACGCCAGTCTTACCAAGACTACTTTTTTGGTTTGGTAGACTTCATGGGAAACCATACAAAAAATGGAACCACTATTTTATGGGAAGTTCAAAGAATGACTGAATGGAGGACACTAACCACATGCTGTCATATTAATGCTACTGATTACTGTTGTTGCAGCAAGCTGCCTGTAACTGTGTACAGTAAGTTAACTTCCTGTTGAACAAAGAACTGCTGCTAGTGATGATTTGATCATTCATAATCAAAATGAGTGATAATAATTGTCAGCTGTTGTCAGCCTTTATCTTATTGTGTTCATGTCTGTCTCTCTACATCTCTCTGTTTGTCTCCACAGAGCCTCCAGACAGTGTGTCCATCAGCTTTAGGGATCACTCTGGACCGTTGTTAGAGGGTCATCAGTACACTCTGCAGTGTGAAGTACACAACGTTGCTCCTGTTGAAAACCTCACTGTGACCTTCTACAGAGGACAGACAGCACTGGGTCAACTACAGTCCAACAACACAGAGAAGAAACCAGTGACTGAGATCCTCACTCTGAGCATCAACACCAGAAAAGAAGATGATGGAGTCCAGTACTGGTGTGAAGCCAAACTGGAACTGGGATCTGAAGGACCACAGCCCCCTCCAGTGGTGACGTCAGAAAAATTCAGTGCCATTGTGAACAGTACTCCTGCCCATGGGACTACTCCCATAATTTCCAGTTTCAGTATGTGCTTCATGCTTTTATTCTTTTCTCTGGTTTGAATTCATTCACACAGTTATTAAGAGGCAGTTTGTTTCCAGAGCTGTAACATGATTAACAGTCACTCTCCTGTATAGCTTATATCCTTCGATGAGGCTTCCATCTGTCCTTCACATCTTCCTCAGTCTCCTGTTAACTTTGCTTCAGCTTTTAAGGTGGGAGAAATGACACCTGTATCATAAAGTATCATAAAGTGTAATGTAACCTGAACTGTTAAACTGAAGTAATAGTTGTAGAATCAGATTTGTATTTCATGGATTCTTTCTCTACTTTGAATGAAGATGTTTTCTCCTTTGACTTTTGACCTATATTTTTGTGGTTTCTGCCTCTTGATTTCTTGATCATGGTTTTGTATCAGGTCTTCCTTGAATTGGCCTTAAGATGATTTGCAACTCCTGTCCTAGTAGAAATGCTGTCATGTCATGGCTGATGTGGGCAGCAAAATCATTCACTTTGTTGAATCTTTTTTTTAATACACAAAAAAACAAAGTCATTTTAAAACTGCTATTGAAATGTATTTAAACTAAATAAATGTTGACATATTTCAGACTTTCTTTCTCTTTTTTAGGCTAAGAGCCAGAGAAGATAAGTCAGTGGATTAAAGATGATATGTATATTGATATGTATATTATGGAAAATATACTTTAAAATGAATATGGAGGGAGGAACTTCTAAGTGTGTCTTATCTTATCTGTAATTGTACAATGTGGCACTTTCGGTTCCAGAAGTTACCAACTTTGAAGAAATTACTGTGGGAAAAATGTAGACAGGATGTGTAATATAAAAACAGGCTGTGCTGATAGCATTGTTCTACTGCAGTAGAAAATCAGAGGGAGTGAATTGTTAAAGTGCAATCACTCTCTGACCACCTTTGATTTTAAATGGTTTAAATGATTTTTTAAATTGTGGTTTTTTTTTGTTTTTTTTTTTGGGGGGGGGGGGGGGGGGTTCGTTTGTTTTGTTTTGTTTTGCTTATTTTATCGTGCTTCTGAAGAGAATAACTTGGAACAATGTTTTTCATCCTTCTGGTTGTTTCTTTGATGAGTTTTCTACATGACTTCCATGTCTCCAGTTGTGGTAAGTGAAAAGTTTGCATCTGTAATTCACCTTAAAAAAGCTTTTACTGTATCATGATCAGTAATGATTAATGATCCAAGAAAGAGAATTATCTTTACTTACTGTAGTCAGTGTTTGTACTTACTTTGTCATAAAGGACCACTGCCAGTTTGCTAGGCAACTTTGCCATGCAGGAAATACATCTAAAAATGAACAAACAAAGGAACAAAGACATATAGCTCTGATTGTCATAACTGTAGAATTACAGCTGTACATGTTTTTATCGTGTATCTGGTTAATAATTTTGCATCAAGCTGTTTAAAATCACAGTGTTTAATGTCTTTTTCTTTACAGATGAAAACTGTCCAGATAAACCTGTGTTCAACCCATCCAGACTGGTAGTGAAGTATGGTGACCCAGTCTCTGTCACATGCTCGATATGCCAGTCTTACCAAGACTATTATTTGGAGTTGGTAAACTATATGGGAAACCATACAAGAAATAGAACCACAATTTTATGGGAGGTTGAAAACATGACTGAATGGAGGACATTAACCAAATGCTGTCATATTAATGCTACTGATTACTGTTGTTGTAGCAAGCTGCCTATAACTGTGTACAGTAAGTTAACTTCCTGTTGAACAAAGAACTGCTGCGAGTGATGATTTGATCATTTATAATCAAAATGAGTGATAATAATTGTCAGCTGTTGTCAGCCTTTATCTTATTGTGTTCATGTCTGTCTCTCTACATCTCTCTGTTTGTCTCCACAGAGCCTCCAGACAATGTGTCCTTCAGCTTTAGGAATCACTCTGGACCGTTGTTAGAGGGTCATCAGTACACTCTGCAGTGTGAAGTACACAACGTTGCTCCTGTTGAAAACCTCATTGTGACCTTCTACAGAGGACAGACAGCACTGGGTCAACTACAGTCCAACAACATAGAGAAGAAACCAGTGACTGAGATCTTCACTCTGAGCTTCAACACCAAAAAAGAAGATGATGGAGTCCAGTATTGGTGTGAGGCCAAACTGGAACTGGGACCTGAAGGACCACAGCCCCCTCCAGTGGTGACGTCAGAAAAACTCAGTGCCACTGTGAACAGTACTCCGGCCCCTGGGACTAACCCCAGTACCAGTTCCACACTGATTCCCAGCTTCAGTATGTGCTTCATGCTTTTATCCTTTTCTCTGGTTTGAGTGCATTCATATTTTCCATGATTCTCCATTCTCTCAGTGAAGCTTAGTTTGGCTACATTCACATCTGTCTCATTTTTGTGTTTGATTTAGTTTGCAAACCTGCAGCTCAGTCCTCCATTTGTATCTTGTTGGACCTATCAGCAGCCTTTGACATGGTGAACCAATGCATCTTACAATCTGTCCTGTCCAATATGGACATCTCAGGCAAAGTGTTTTCTTGGTCTGAATACTACCTCACTGGGTTCTCCTTCAATGTGTCTTGGCAATGACAAACATCCTTATCCCACCCCCACAGAGGGATAACTAAGGATCAGTACTGGGGCCCCTTATGTTTGCAATATACACCACATCCTTGGTCCAAATATCCGCTTGCATGGCTCCTGATATCACTGCCACGCAGACGACACCCAGCTATTCCCACCAGATGACCCCATTGTCTCAGTGAGAATCTCAGCCTGTCTCTCTAACTATCCTCATGGATAAAGGTACACCCCCTTCAATTAACTCTCTCCAAGACTGAACTCTCCTTGTTGGCCATTGTGTTCCTCCAGACATCATTGTTTGGTACTGCCATCCCTGCATACTAGGCATTCACAGTCCAGACTGTTCTCATTTGTGGTTCCCAGATGGTGGGACAGGCTACCAAATGCTATCAGAGCAGGAACATCCCTCCCTAACTTCAAGAATCTCTTGAAAACTCATCTCTTTTACAGCACCTCCTCACAATAGCGCTTACTATGCACTTGTAGTGTACTTCTTTAATTTATCTCCTTGCACTTTGCCTTATAGATTAGCACTTAAGATTTATTTTAAGGTTTCCTACTGCACTGAAGCTTTAGTATTTTCTATCACTTCTAAGTCACTTTGAATAGAAGCATCTGCTAAATTAGCAAATGTAAATGATTGCAGTATCAGGATAATGCACCCTGCCACACTGCAAAAATAATTCAGGAATTATTTGACAAACATGACAAATAGCTCAATGTGTTGCTTTGTCATCCAAATTCCCCAGATTTCAGTCCGAACGAACATCTGTGGGATATGTTAGAAAAACAAGTCCATCCAAAGAGGCCCCACCTCACAGCGTACAGGACTTTAAGGATCTGCTGCTAACATCTTAGTGCCTGACACCTAACATCTCTCTCTGTTTATCTCCACAGGACCACCAGACAGTGTGTCCATCGGCTTTAATTATGGCCGGATGCGTAAATAGGGGCAGTACAGTCTGCTGTGTAAAGTACAGAAAGTTGCTCTTGTTGAAAACCTCATTGTGACTTTCTACAGAGGACAGACAGCACTGGGTCAACTACAGTCCAACAACACAGAGAAGAAACCAGTGACTGAGATCTTCAGTCTGAGCATCAACACCAGAAAAGAGGATGATGGAGTCCAGTAGTGGTGTGAAGCCAAACTTGAACTGGAACCTGAAGGACCACAGCCCCTACAATGGTGAGAGATGGTGAGATGGTCAGAAAAATTCAATGCCATTGTGAACAGTACTCCTGCACCTAGGACTACCCCCAGTACCGGTTCCACACCAACTTCCAGATTCAGTATGTGCTTCATCCTTTTATTATTCTCTCTGGTTTGAGTTCATTCACAGAGTTTTTTAAGAGGCAGTTTGTTTTCAGAGCTGTAACATTATAAATAGCCACCATCTTCTGTATAGCCTAATCTGTTCTTCAAATGAAAAGGCTTCCTGTTCCTGTGTATGAGTAGTTTTCACAATGCAGTACTGATTTTCAACCACTAGAGTGCTATAGTGTGTAATCTATAACATGAGCAATGGTTTAAATAACAGTAATGGCTTTTATACATGCATTTCCAAATGTTTTAATCGTGCTTCTGAAGAGAATAACTGGGAACAATGTTTTTCATCCTTCTGGTTGTTTCTTTGATGAGTTTTCTGTGTGACTTCCATGTCTCCAGTTGTGGTAAGTGAAAAGTTTTCATCTGTAATCCACCTTACAAAAGGTTTTATTGTCATCAGGCTATTCCCTGTAGAAATTCAGTTTTTAATTATTAGTATAAACATCAGTAATGATTGTTCCAAGAAAGAAAATGAAAAATGTACTTACTGTAGTCATTGTTTTTGTTTGTACTTTCTTTGTCATGAACGACAACTGCCAGTTTGCCAGGCGACATTGCCATGCAGGAAATACATCTAAAAATGAACAAACAAAGCTACAAAGACATTTAGCTCTGAAGCGCCACAAATTATTATCATTTAATACTAATAAACTGTTTGCCTCAATAGAGTTCATCCTTAAAAATATTTTCAGACAGAAACCATCAAAGTAATAACATCTTTTCATGTACAGTAGACCTTTATGTTTCTAGATAACTTGATTGCTTTGTTAATTGTATTACTCCTCTCAGATCATCTGATTGTAACTGTAATACTTTGTGGTTGATCCTATTTACTTGTTTGTGATCTTAACAGGCATTGAACACTGTGAAAATTTAATTGCAGCCATTTTCACCTGCCACATCAGGCAGAACACGTGTAACTAACATTGATGATGGCTCACTTCATTATTCATTTGTTTTTTCAGATTTGTATTTTATGGATTCTTTCTCTACTTTGAATGGAGATGTTTTCTCCTTTGACTTTTGACCTATATTTTTCTGGTTTCTGCCTCTCGATTTCTTGATTATGTGGACATGGTTTTGTATCAGGTCTTCCTTGAATTGGCCTTAAGATGATTTGTAACTCCTGTCCTAGTATAGGCTGTTATTGAAATGCATTTAAACTAAATAAACTATGCTTTATTTTAGATTTTCTTTCTCTTTTTTAGGCTGAGTCAGAGAAGATAAAAAATATGTGTATTATGGAAAGTACCCTTTAAAATGAATATGGAGGGAGAAACTTCTAAAGGTGTCTTATCTTATCTGCAGCTGTACAATGCAGCACTTTCATTTCCACAAGTTATGAACTTGTGGAAGAAATTACAGTGGAAAGAATTCAGACAGGATGTATTATACGAAAACAGGTAACAATGATAACATTGTTCTACTGCAGTAGAAAATCTGAGGGAGTGAATTCTTAAAGTGCATTCATTCTCTGAGTGGGTTTTTTTTTATCGTGCTTCTGAAGAGAATAACTGGGAACAATGTTTTTCATCCTTCTGGTTGTTTCTTTGATGAGTTTTCTATGTGACTTCCATGTCTCCAGTTGTGGTAAGTGAAGAGTTCCCATTTTGTAATCCACCTTAAAAAAGGTTTTATTGTCATCAGGCTATTTTCTGCATAAATTAGATTATTAAATATTGGTATGATGATAAGTAATGATTGTTCCAACAAAGAAAATGACTACTGCACTGTTGCTGCTGAATAAATACTTACCATAGTCATTGTTTTTGTTTGTACTTACTTTGTCATGAAAGACTTGGCCAGTTTGCCAGGCAACTTTACCGTGCAGGAAATACATCTAAAAATGAACAAACAAAGCTAAAAAGACAAATAGCTCTGATTGTCATAACTGTAGAATTACAGTTGTAGATGTTTTTATAGTGTATCTAGTTGAGTATTTTAATATCTTTTTCTTTACAGATCCAAAATGTGCAGATAAACCTGTATTCACACCACCCAGACTGGTAGTGAAGTATGGTGACCCAACCTCTGCCACCTGCTCTGTATTACATATTTCTGATGTTTTTGGTTTGGACAATTCTGTGGGAGACTTTACAATAAACAGAACTACAATTTTATGGACAGTTGAAAAAATAACTGAATGGGACACATCTGCCATATGCTATTATATTAATGCTGCTAAAGACCTGTGCTGCACCAGCCTTCCTGTAACTGTGCACAGTAAGTTAATTTTCTGTTGAACAAATTACTTACACTAAACTATGCCAGTGATGGTTTCCTTTATTTGCTCTTTCAAGTATACAGTTAACAGGATTTGTACTATTGCTTTCTGTGTGTGTTTCTTAGCTTATCTCTTCTTCCCTCATCCACAGAGCCTCCAGACAGTGTGTCCATCAGCTTTAGGAATCACTCTGGACCGTTGTTAGAGGGTCATCAGTACACTCTGCAGTGTGAAGTACACAACGTTGCTCCTGTTGAAAACCTCACTGTGACCTTCTACAGAGGACAGACAGCACTGGGTCAACTACAGTCCAACAACACAGAGAAGAAACCAGTGACTGAGATCTTCACTCTGAGCATCAACACCAGAAAAGAAGATGATGGAGTCCAGTACTGGTGTGAAGCCAAACTGAAACTGGGACCTGAAGGACCACAGCCCCCTATAGTGGTGACCTCAGAAAAATTCAGTGCCACTGTGAACAGTACTCCTGCCCCTGAGACTACCCCCAGTACCAGTTCCACACCAACTCCCAGCTTCAGTATGTGCTTCATCCTTTTATTATTCTCTCTGGTTTGAGTTCATTCACAGAGTTTTTTAAGAGGCAGTTTGTTTTCAGAGCTGTAACATTATAAATAGCCACCATCTTCTGTATAGCTTAATCTGTTCAAATGAAAAGGCTTCCTGTTGTGCACGAGTTGTTTTCACAATGCAGTACTGATTTTCAACCACTAGAGTGCTATAGTGTGTAATCTATAACATGAGCAATGGTTTAAACAACAGTAATGGCTTTTATACATGATAAACAGCCACCAATCTCCTGTATAGCTCATATCTGTTTTTCAAATGAAAAGGCAGCCTGTTGTGAGAGAGGTTTCATGTTTGGTGACAAGCTATCCATCCTTGACCATGTTGCATTTGTCTCCTGGTCATGACGCTTCACACAAAACGACATAAGAAAAATCAGGCCTTACCTGTCTCAGCATGCAATTGTGTTCCTTGAGACATTATTGTTTGGTACTGTCATCCCTGCATACTACGCATTCACAGTCCAGACTGTTCTCATTTGTGGTTCCCAGATGGTGGGACAGGCTACCAAATGCTATCAGAGCAGGAACATCCCTCCCTAACTTCAAGAATCTCTTGAAAACTCATCTCTTTGAGAGTATCTCCTCACAATAGCACTTACTATGCACTTGTAGTGCACTTCTTTAATTTATCTCCTTGCACTTTGCCTTATAGATTAGCACTTAATATTTACTTTAAGGTTTCCTACTGCACTGAAGCTTTAGTATTGTTCATCACTTGTAAGTCACTTTGAACAGAAGCATTTGTTAAATTAGTACATTTAAATGATTGCAGTGGCAGGATAATGCACCCTGCCACACTGCAAAAATAATTCAGGAATTGTTTGACAAACATGAGAAATAGTTCAAGGTGTTGACTTGTCCTCAATATTCTCCAGATCTCAGCCCAAAAAAAACATCTGTGGGATATGTTAGAAAAACAAGTCCACCCATAGAGGCCCCACCTCACAGTGTACAGGACTTTAAGGATCTGCTGCTAACATCTTAGTGCCTGATACTATAAGACACCCTACATCTCTCTCTGTTTATCTCCACAGAACCACCAGACAGTGTGTCCATCGGCTTTAATTATGGGCAGATGCGTAAATACGGGCAGTTCAGTCTGCTGTGTAAAGTACATAAAGCTGCTCTTGTTGAAAACCTCACTGTGACCTTCTACAGAGGACAGACAGCACTGGGTCAACTACAGTCCAACAACACAGAGAAGAAACCAGTGACTGAGATCCTCACTCTGAGCATCAACACCAGTAAAGAAGATGATGGAGTCCAGTACTGGTGTGAAGCCAAACTGGAACTAGGACCTGAAGGACCACAGCCCCCTCTAGTGCTGACATCAGAAAAATTCAGTTCCCCTTGGACCATACCCAGTACCAGTTCAACACCTATTCCCAGCTTCAGTATGTGTTTCATGCTTTTATTCTTTTCTCTGGTTTGAATTCATTCACACAGTTATTAAGAGGCAGTTTGTTTCCAGAGCTGTAACATGAACAGTCACTCTCCTGTATAGCTTATATCTGCTGTGCACAAGTTGTTTTCACAATGAAGTACTGATAATCAACCATTAGAGTGCTGTAGTTTGTAATCTACAACATGAGCAATGTTTGAAGTAATAATAATGGATTTTATGCATGCTAATTCACTTAAATGCAACATGCAATGATTCCTGTTCAAGTAGACTGACAGTTACTTGAACTCAAGGTAAAAATTCTCTTGTCAAATCATTTGAAATCACAATCATGGTATATCTAATATACACATACATTATTCTTCAAGCCTGTTTCCTCTCATTACACATGTAAAACAAAAACTTCAATAAGTCTGTGACAGTTTGTGGTAGTTGTTAAAACTGAACACATCACTGGGAAAAAATGACAACTTGATATAATATTTGTTGCACTTCCACTTCAAGACTGTACAAGACTGCAATTGCAAATAATGTTTTTCTGTTTAATGAGATTTGATGAGGCTTCCATGTGTCCTTCACATCTCCCTCAGTCTCCTGTTAACTTTGCTTCAGCTTTTAAGGTGGGAGAAATGACATCTGTATCATTCTTACTGTTAAAGTGTAATGTAACCTGAACTGTTAAATTGAAGTATTAGTTGTAGAATCAGATTTGTATTTCATGGATTCTTTCTCTACTTTGAATGGAGATGTTTTCTCCTTTGACTTTTGACCTATATTTTTCTGGTTTCTGCCTCTTGATTTCTTGATTATGTGGACATGGTTTTGTATCAGGTCTTCCTTAAATTGGCCTTAAGATGATTTGTAACTCCTGTCCTAGTATAGGCTGTTATTGAAATGCATTTAAACTAAATAAACTATGCTTTATTTTAGATTTTCTTTCTCTTTTTTAGGCTGAGTCAGAGAAGATAAAAAATATGTGTATTATGGAAAGTACCCTTTAAAATGAATATGGAGGGAGAAACTTCTAAAGGTGTCTTATCTTATCTGCAGCTGTACAATGCAGCACTTTCATTTCCACAAGTTATGAACTTGTGGAAGAAATTACAGTGGAAAGAATTCAGACAGGATGTATTATACGAAAACAGGTAACAATGATAACATTGTTCTACTGCAGTAGAAAATCTGAGGGAGTGAATTCTTAAAGTGCATTCATTCTCTGAGTGGGTTTTTTTTTATCGTGCTTCTGAAGAGAATAACTGGGAACAATGTTTTTCATCCTTCTGGTTGTTTCTTTGATGAGTTTTCTATGTGACTTCCATGTCTCCAGTTGTGGTAAGTGAAGAGTTTCCATCTGTAATCCACCTTTAAAAAAGGTTTTATTGTCATCAGGTTATTCCCTGTATAAATTAGATTATTATTTATTAGTATGATGATCAATACTGGTTGTTCTGAGAAAGACTGTGCTGTTGCTGCTGAATCTTAGTCTTAAAAACTCAGAAGCACCTATATAGAGATTGTACTCTTCTTTTTGTGATTTGTTTGGACATTTATCCTCCTGTATTTTATTTAAGTTCTAATTTAGTTCTTTTAAAGCTCAACAAAGTAAGTAGTTATCATTATTATTATGACTATGACTATCAATATTTGTAATAATAGTAGCACATGGATTCGTAATCACTGCATGGTGAGTATATAATTGGTTTTCAGCAACTGATTAATTGATCGGAGACAAGTAAATATCTTGGATAAATAAAAACCTATGCAGCATAATTACATTACATTAAAAGTTGATTTTATGTGGTTTATTTGAGGTGTTCTGTACACAATACAATAGTAAATAATTAGGCTAAATGAGGTAGGCAATGTCACTATGTAGAAGTTTTACATGTGTTTTTTAGTGTATCTAATTGCTAATTTTATATCAAGTTGTTTATTGTCTTTCTTTTACAGATGAATACTGTCCAGATAAACCTGTGTTCAACCCATCCAGACTGGTAGTGAAGTATGGTGACCCAGTCTCTGTCACATGCTCGATACGCCAGTCTTACCAAGACTATTTTTTGGGTTTGGTAAACTTTATGGGAAACCATACAACAAATGGAACTACAATTTTATGGGAGGTTGAAAACATGACTGAATGGAGGACATTAACCAAATGCTGTCATATTAATGCTACTCATTACTGTTGTTGTAGCAAGCTGCCTATAACTGTGTACAGTAAGTTAACTTCCTGTTGAACAAAGAACTGCTGCGAGTGATGATTTGATCATTTATAATCAAAATGAGTGATAATAATTGTCAGCTGTTGTCAGCCTTTATCTTATTGTGTTCATGTCTGTCTCTCTACATCTCTCTGTTTGTCTCCACAGAGCCTCCAGACAATGTGTCCATCAGCTTTAGGAATCACTCTGGACCGTTGTTAGAGGGTCATCAGTACACTCTGCAGTGTGAAGTACACAACGTTGCTCCTGTTGAAAACCTCATTGTGACCTTCTACAGAGGACAGACAGCACTGGGTCAACTACAGTCCAACAACACAGAGAAGAAACCAGTGACTGAGATCTTCAGTCTGAATATCAACACCAGTAAAGACAATGATGGAGTCCAGTACTGGTGTGAAGCCAAACTGGAACTGGGATCTGAAGGACCACAGCCCCCTCCGGTGGTGACATCAGAAAAATTCAGTTCCCCTTGGACCATACCCAGTACCAGTTCAACACCTATTCCCAGCTTCAGTATGTGCTTCATGCTTTTATCCTTTTCTCTGGTTTGAGTTCATTCACACAGTTATTAAGAGGCAGTTTGTTTCCAGAGCTATAACATGATAAACAGCCACCATCTCCAGCATAGCTTAATCTGTTCTTCAAATGAAAACGCAACCTGTTGTGAGCCATTTGTTTTCACAGTGCAGTACTGATATTCAACCACTAGAGTGCTGTAGTGTGTAATCTATAACATGAGCAGTTTTTGAAATAATAGTAATGGCTTTTATACATATACAAATTCACTTAGATGCAATATTTTTCTTGAATTACTGTTCATGTAGACCAGCGCTTACTTGAAATCACAGTAAAAATGTTGCAGAATGCATTTCATTTCAGAAAAATTCCTTAATTCCTTTTTTTTAAAATATTTTTTGTTTTTGATTTTGGAAAAACACGGTCAAAATATTGCTGTCTGTGGAACAGAAAACGTATTTTCCACCATGTAATACTGATATATTACTGTGTTGTAATCTGCAAAGTGAGCAGTGTTTAAGTGTTAAGCTTACAGTGTGTAAGATAATAGGTCATGTCCTTCGTATTTTTTCTCCTCGGAAATTGAGGATTTTAGCAATGTGTGAGACGTTTACATTTTAATAGTATTAGTATATTTAGCCAGACAAAAAATTAATAACAAATAAAAGGATAGGACTTGGTATGGGTACTGGTGCCTGTGCGGCGTCATACAATGTGTTTTGATCCTATTTTCCAAACTAAAAAAGTAATAAATAAGGATTTTTTCTGAAATAAAATAACATCTAAAGTTACAAAGGTGTTGTTATTTAAATCAGGAAATTTGATCCAAAAAATAAGTGAGCAGTCTTTAAAAAAATCTTGACTAAGAATGTTTTCAAGGAACTTCAATTGATGAATTGAATTGCTAAGTAAACAAAAAAAAAAAGAAAGAAAAAAACTTTTAGACCTTCATATTGGAGAAAAAAATAATTTACAGTGAATCAAATACATAGAGTAAAAATGAAAAATGTAAGTATTGGAGAGGTGCTGTGATTCACGACTTCACAAGTCAAGTTAAAGAAACAAAAAGGATTATTTAAAAAAATAATAATACAGTCAGTAAGCGCAATTCCATTGCCACAATTATTTTCCTAACTTTGAAAATGCATCCTGTTTATGTTTTATTCAGTTAAATACTGTATTTTCATTCAGTATTCATCCACACCAACAGTTAATATGAATCTCTAATCTTGAATTGAGATTACAATCAAAGCACAGCTAGTACACAGTTACATAAAAGCAAAAGCATTTCCTGTCATTGATATGCCAAACTACTCCCTGGCTAAAAAATAAACATGATTGTGCTCTTGTCCCATAGTTTTTAGGCATGGCTGTGCATACATAAAACTCAGTTCTTTTACTAATATTATCAATAAGCACATTATTCACATCATTACTTCTACTTGACAGAAAAGGTTTTGTGGTTTTTGTAAACTTATAACAGGAGTGGGGATTTCCCCTCCAATCAGCCGTCTGCCACAGTGTCTGTATTCAGACTACCACTGGGGGGTGCCATTTTATAAACGTACTATCTGATTATGACTTTTTCTTCTCACTATCATTTTCAGTATAGTTAATTGTAATTTAAAACTTAGTTAAGAAATGAAAGAAGTCTACTCATGTGACTCATGTTGAGTAAATGACACATGTGAATCAAGTGGAAAATGGGCACGTTGTGACTGGTACAGTCCTCACCCCTCTTACCTCTCCAGTTATCTAGAATTGTGTTGTTTCACCAAAAGACAGTCACAGTGATTAATAAGATATGTAATGATTCATGTAATGATTCCAGGATTCAAAGTGTTATCTGTCACATACACTGGCAATAGCCTACATGCAGTAAAATGCAGTGTGCCATTGAGGCTGTACTAAAAGACCATGGGCAGACTGTGACACAGTGGGCCCTTGGGCAAAAGACCACCCACACTTTCTGGTTGTTTTGCATCTATATTTAATCTTTTCATGTTAATTTTTAAGCTGCTTTGCATCTCATTCTGGTCATTTTGCATCTCTTTGTAGTCATTCTAGTTGTTATGGGTCTATTTCTTTTTATCCTTTTCTTTTTTTTTATTTCTTTGGGGTTTGTTGTGTCTCTTTGTGGTCATGTTGTACTGCTTTACAGTCATTTTGTTGTGAAGTCATTTTGCATCTATTTTTCGTCATTGTGGTTATTTTGTCACCTCTTTGTAGTTGGTTTGTGTTTCTTTCAGTGCCTGACCTCAGGTCCCTTGCCCTGTGCCCACTGGGCCTCTTCAATAATACATCAGTGTAAAAGAAAAATATTACAAAATTAATTGTGTATCTAAGACTTTGAGAAATTAGGATGGAGGGCTAGAGTAATAATTAGCTTTACAGGCAGGTAGAGCACAGAGAGAATACTATAACAAGCTAGACCTTAGTAGGTCATTGTTTGGTCCATTACAAAAGCCATGTGATGAAGTACATTGCGACTTCAGCCAGAAAATGCTGTAAGTGATGGAAACTTTCAGTTGGTCCTAAGAAAACAAAAAACATGGTTAAAAATATCCATATATTCCCTTTAAATTTCATCATTCTGAGTAAGAGTTGATGTAGTACTCATGACTAAACTATATGACCTCACTGAATACACAGTCTGTGACATGACATTGCAGTAATACATGTTGTGCATGACTATAAATTTAGCTGTTGGATTGTTTGAACAGCATGCTGGTTTCCTGTCCGGTTCAGGCAGTGAAGTTAAGTAATATTTCCTATGAAATTCCCCCCACGCCCCCCTGACACTTAAATGGCAAAATGTCAACCACAGTCAACTTCCCCATGGTGCATCTAAGAGCATGTATCACTTCTATGTTCTGTGAAGAACTGGAAACTTCATACGTTATACTGTAGAGATTATCACCCCGAATTAATTCAAATGCATGCAGTTCTGTTGAATTTCTTACTTTCATCCCAAAAGAATCAACAAAATGATGGTAGAATGAAATGGTTAGCCACTTCTCCCAATGTATAAACCGTGCAAGGTGTTTACAGTAACTAACGTTAACACTGACTTCAGGCAGAGAGATGTATTTTTTTGTATATAACTCCTTGTTCAAAGTTCACTTATCCAGTCATTTCACATGAATGCAGGGGAAGAGAAAATCTACAGTCATATCTGATTTAGCTTCTCTTTCGATTGTCCCCTGCTCCAACTAAATCCTGACTGTTAGCCTGACTGGAATACACCTAATTACACCACCTTCAGCCAAAGAACATGTAGAGGCAAGCTCGAAAAGGTCAGTGAGTAATAAAATGACAGACATGGAGATTAACAATGGAGTTTTAACCTGGTTTGTACAACGGCTGCCTGTTGAGCCTGTTATTTTGCAGAGGCAAGCTTTCTTCTGGAGCTAGAATTAGATCTTATTTATTATGAAGTGAGGTGACAGGTTATTGATTAAGTGAGGTGTTCAGCAATCTGAAGGCTTCTTTCTCTTCTCTTCCATCTATCCGGATATCAGAGCTCCTCGTCCTATATCTAAGGCTGAGCCTTGACCATCAACTGGTTAAATGAAAGCTTTGCCTTCTAGCTCAGCTCCCTCTTCACCTCAATGGTCTGGTACAACACCTGTTTTACTGCTGATGCTGCCAAGTCTTGGGGCGTGAACTCCGCCCCATCGCGATGGGAAGAATCCACCATTTTCTGACCATGAGCCATGGCTTCTGACTTGGACATTTTGACTCTCCTCCCAGCCACTTCACAGTTGGCTGCAAACCAACCCAGCACACACTGAAGGTGAAGCCGACAGAATCACATTGTCTGCAAATGGTGGAGAGGCAGTTCTGAGGCCTCCAAACCGGACATTCTCCTTCCCTTTGCTGTGCCTTGAAATCCTGTCCTTGAAAACCACAGACAGGGTTGATGACAACCCTGGCAGAGGCCAACACCCATTAGAAACAGTCTTGATTTCCTATTTGATTTTCTACCAAGACATTAAGGCTTATTCATTTAGATTTGAACAGAAGCCAAAGAGGAAGTGTCATGATGTGCTTTTATGGGGGGAAGCATGTCAGCTACTTAACCACAACACGTTTTTTGTTTTGAACTCACCACACAAATTAGGTATAACGTGTTGATAAGTGAGTTTCCTCATTTCCTGTGTTTATGCTAAACTAACTGTCTCCCAGCTGTAGTTTCACATTTACTGTACAGATGTGAGAGTATCAAGCTTCTATTTTATAATAATAAGCAAATTTTATTGTGGTTTGTTTTCCATCCATTATTAAATCAAATCAAATTCATCTTTCACGACCTGGCAGCTCACATTTTTTTGAATATTAAAAAAGTTAATGACTTGTAGAGCCATTAGTACAACCCAATGACCCTTTATAAAGAGTGTTTTTTTAGAAATTGGTTCCGGTAAGGAGTGGTTCAGATGCATTTAATCATTGACATACAGCAAACCACAGTTCACTGAGGGTTTTCATTGGTTGGTGGAAGTCAGACTTCACATCCCACCTCTCTGTGTTCTGGGTGTGTGGCTCTGCTGCTCTTTTCCTTACACCAAGTGCTGTTAAAATATCTGGGCCTCTGATATGGACCCCTGCATTCCTCTGGCTACAAGCTGGAGTTGGAGCGTAGGTTATTACAAACTAAAAATAACTAGCTGGTGGCAAAGAATAAATGAGAAAACACGTAGATAATATTTGGAGTATGAAGGGAGGGATCAGAGGAAGATGTAGGGAGACAGGATAAAGGTGATTAAGAGTCCTTGTCTTGTTTTTCTGGAAGGAAGGAGACACTGTTCTCAGGAATGACAGTGCTGACTAGAGCAGTGGAAAACTGTGAAACACTCCAGCACAGTTCGACGCACTTGTACTTTACCTGGATACTCTCTACCCCAGTGGGTCAAACACTGCACTTTTTGGCTGAATACCTACAAAAACACGTGACTGATTCATAAAATAGAGCAGCTGAACATCCACACAGCTGTGTCTGATCACTCAAGTTGGAGTTTTGCAAAGCTACATATTGTGGGGATTTACATTAGGTCATTACACACAAATAAGAAGGATTGAGCTTGAACAGCAACAGTCTATTTCATAAATGGCTTATAACGCTTTATAATGTAAGGACACTTCTAAGGGTTTTTCGACTGAAATATTTCCGATTATCTGTGTTCACACCAGCCTTCGCTTGTGGTCGTTCACACTTTTGACTAAAAAAGGTGTTACCGTGTCAGTTTGTCCCACTACGAAACAGGAGAGCCCCTGATGTCAGAAAATTTTCAGTGATTTCATTCCTCGTGATAGTACCGGGATTTCCCCAATGCTGATCATTTTCAATTTCAGTTTAAAGGCTTGTACTCAGGGCGCAGCCTGCTGTGGGACATTCAGATTCTCCGCCTCTTCCCCATTGAAAATAACAGCGGTCATTATTTATCTGCTTTTACTTTCAAATCCCACCACACTTCTTGACCAGACTCGATCTCGACCGGTCATATCATCGGGCACGGCTCTCTAAAACGGGAAACCATGTTTTTGTGTTACATATTTTTGATTGTTTCTTTGGCGACTTATCTGCCCGGATTCCATGTGTCCAGTTGTGGTGAGTGTTTTCTGCCATTGTTGTATTTTACTTTATATTTTCAGCGCCTGTTACCAGATGGAGTGATAACTGGTGCCTAATGCTTAAAACACGTCTTGTTTCATCGTATATCCTTTCATTTTTTTAAGGATGTGTCGCCAAATGTGTTTTTCCATAATTTTGTGGTTTAATATATAGTTGTAGTGTGTGATCTATAGCGTTTATAGTATTATATAGTGTTTATAGTTTGTCTGGTAAAGTACAAACTACATATCTTTCTTTCCTAAGACTACATTTTGAATCATTATAGGTTACTTATTGTGAACCTACAACCGAGACTGGCAGAACTTTAGCCTTTAGTAAACTTTAGTAACAGTCAGTGAAAGGTTTGACTTGTTTAAATCAGTGGAAAATAGCCATAGATCTATAACCTATAACCTTATTGACTGATTCAAACATTGATTAGAAAAGAGATGATTTATTCGGAAAAACGTGGCTACGTGATGTGAAATGAAAGTGTTGTTAAATACCTTCAAAATTGTGAGTGTGTACGCACCAGTTGACATGAAAGCAGGACAACTGCCAATGTTAGGTTCACGGGCCATTTTAAGTTGCCTGGCAACGCACCATTAGAGCAATAAATGAGAGGGTTATTATAATTAGGACAGGCTGAATGAACAAACAAAAACGCTGTTATAAGAAAAATACTCTTAGAAGAAAAATTCTGGTAAAAGACTCAGTATATAGCACTAATTAACTTATGGTTTGTTGAGTGTTTTACATGCTTTCATAGTGTATTTATTTGCATATTTTACATGAAACTTTAAAATCCCAACACAATGGTTAATGTTTCTTTGTTTCTTTGTTTGTGTGTTTGTTTTTACAGATGAAAACTGTGCAGATAAACCTGTGTTCAAACCGTCCAGACTGGTAGTGAAACATGGTGACCCAACCTCTGCCACCTGCTCTGTAAAAAATGTTTATGAGATTTTTAGTTTGGAAAAATCTCTGGGAAACCATATAATAAATGGAACAGAAATTTCATGGAAGGTTGAAAAAATGACTGAATGGGAAATGTCTCCTATGTGCTATTATGAACTTGCTGATCACCAGTGTTGCAGCACGCTGCCTGTAACTGTGTACAGTAAGTTAACTTCCTGTTGGACAAAGTATTCACATTCACATTCACATGCTTTTTCAAATACGCAGTTAACAGATTTGTACTTCTGCTTTGTGTGTGTGTCTCTCAGCTTATCTCTTCTTCCCTCCTCCACAGAGCCTCCAGACAATGTGTCCATCAGCTTTAGGGATCACTCTGGACCGTTGTTAGAGGGTCATCAGTACACTCTGCAGTGTGAAGTATACAACGTTGCTCCTGTTGAAAACCTCACTGTGACCTTCTACAGAGGACAGACAGCACTGGGTCAACTACAGTCCAACAACACAGGGAAGAAACCAGTGACTGAGATCTTCACTCTGAACATCAACACCAGTAAAGAGGATGATGGAGTCCAGTACTGGTGTGAAGCCGAACTGGAACTGGGACCTGAAGGACCACAGCCCCCTCTAGTGCTGTCATCACATCAACGTATCCGTGCCACTGTCCTCTGTGAGTCTGACAGCAAACAAACACACACCTCAGTTTTCAGCCAAGAAGTAAAAACTTATCATATGTCTGCAACAAACAAAACCTATAACACACAACTTTTTCAAAAAACTGTCTTTGGTTATCATGTTGGCCTCTATCTGTTATTTAAAGCTGCACTAAACATATTTTTATATAGTAGTGTAAGTGTAAGTATAGTAGTGTAATAATTATCACCTGGATCTCCATCTCTTCAACCTTTTACAGCATCTTTTATCTCACTGCTTTTTTTTTTTTTTTTTTGGACCCTCAACTTTACTGGTTTGGTTTATTCTCAATGTTCCCATCAGCCTCATTTTGGTAACAGCAGTTATCAGATTAAAAAAAGACTGTAAAAACCACCCACTCATCAGGCAAACAACTGACAGACAAAGTTGGTGACTGGCTGGTGAACACAATGGAACATTTAGTGGAGACCAAAAAGCAGAGCTAGGTTATAATGATAACTCCTAACATGTCACTTCCAGTTTGTTACAGTATTTAATACAGTGAGATGAAAAGTAAAGTAACTCTTAACTACAGCTAAATTTCGGAGATTTTCTTTTGAAATGTAGCAGAAACTGAAAGTTAAACAGTTTGGTAGGGACCGTGCTGTGGAGGAAGAAATTTGGTACTTTCCACCACTGCTCTTTTACATTGTATTGTGTTGACAGATAAGCTGTTTATTCTTTCAAAATTGTTTCCATGTTGCTGTAATGACGTGTTGCATTTCTTCTCCCCCTCCATCAACACACAGATAAGCCTCAGCTACTGGTCCCACCACATCCAGATCAGATCACCATCACAGAAGGAAGCCCTCTACAGCTGAGTTGCACAGCTGTTGGAAACCCCAGCCCCTCGTACACCTGGGTGCTCCCCACCATCCAGCCTCCTGCCCTCCAACAGCAATGTTCTCACCATCAAATCTGTAGCTTCTGAGCACGGGGGCCAGTACACCTGTGAAGTCAGTAACATAGTGGGGATGTCACTGTGATGTTTCACGTGGATGTCAAACGTAAGTGTTAGCTTTTTGTAACATCCAGCCTTCAGTGTTAGGATTCTTTTTCCACTGACTTAGTGAGTCAGTGGAAAAAAAACCCCACAGCATTGTTTTCAGTACTGTTTCTCACAGTTGTTGAGAATTGACTCTAACTCATGTGATATAAAGAAGGAAGTTCATTCTGACTGTTTTGGTGTTTTTTTTTTTTTTTTTTAATTTTGTCATTGGTTTGACGTCTAATATTCTTTGTTCCTTTTTTCCTTACCCCTACCCCTCACCCAATTCTCTGCAGCCAACATCATCCCATTCATTGTAGCCATCGCAGCACTGGTTGGTCTCGCGGTTATCAGCGGCCTTTTAATAGGAGTTATACCTGTACTACAAACGCTACCGGGATGGGAAAGTACAGTATGAAGGACGTTTTTCGTTTGAAAGCACAACATGTTGCCGTGCCCATTATAGAGAAGATATGAGAGGTGTATGGACAGTCTGGAGAAGAT
>NW_026117697.1:0-21303 GCF_001640805.2 Lates calcarifer
GGTTGATATCTTCAACACCAGAAGTGTGGATCGGCCTTTTCAGAGACTCCTGGAAGTGGTCGATGGAAGTAACTCCTCATTTAGGTACTGGAACACAGGTGAACCTAATGGGGGCACAGAGAACTGTGTGGCAGCAAACTTCAACAACTCTGGAAAATGGGAGGACCAGCACTGTGGTCAGAGGAGAGCATTTATCTGCTACAGTCGTAAGTCATGACAGTCAGTCTTTAAATGTAGATTTAGGTTTCCATTGATTATTTATGATGTAATATCTGTAAGAATGTCATTATTATCCAACTAGAAACTGTAACTGATGAAGCCTGTTTGTTTTTCAGCACCTGTCTCAAAGAAAGTGGAGAGTGAGGCTCATGAAGAAAAGCCTCTCTGGATCTGAATGACCCTGCTGTGATGGAAGACATCTTGAGGGAGGTAAACAATAATCGACCTCTAGTCCTGTGGCAGTCTCAGAGCAAAGAAATGATACAATAACATACAAAGTTATACAGAAAGAACACAGAAGACACACAATACAAATATATATACAACAGCACATCGCAAATGTATGATTGACTGAAGTGCTAATAGAGATGGAGCCCCTCACATTGTCAGGCAGGCTGTGCCATTGATTTGTGGCTATTTGATGCAGAGCTTGTGTAAATGTTCTTCATGACCTTTGTAATTTTCATTAAAAAGAGAACAGTCAAAAATGTATATGACTTCACAGACTACTGAGAACAACTTCATTCAAACGCCTCTATATCATTAAAACCAGACCTGTGTCAAAAAACACGCCAACAGGCAGTTACAGTTAGGTAACATGTAACTGAACAAAAGTGTTTGGTGAAGAATTTTCTGTGTGATATTCAACAAAGTAAATGTTTTTGTGTCTCAGCTCAAACAGAAGCTGAAGGACAAGGGAGTGGACGGAGACGTCAAACTGAGCTGGAGGAAGCAGTCGGATGGAAAGGTCTTCCACAAGGAAAAGGAGACTGAGAAGAAAACCACTAAGAAAAGAGATGAGCTTTAATGTTTGAATTCTGTCAGTTTCCATGAAAGATTTTTTTTTCTTTATCTTTAGAATAGTAATGTTTTGTTGAAAAACATATTTTACTGTTAACTTTCTGTGATTTGTGTGATTATCTTGAATTATTATCACATCCTATTTTTCCGATATCCCCCTTGTAGGAATGTAAACTGTAAGATTTATCATCTTTCATGTTGTGATTGCATAAGTGAGCAGTGCTTTGAGCTACATGCTAATATCAACATGCTAACATGCTTGCAATGGAAAAGGTAAAATGCAACGTACATGTCTGTTGAGTCTGGATGTTGATTTCGAGGGTGATTGTTTCTTCTTTTGTTAAATTGCACTTAGTTCTGACATCAAAGTCAGAATTCTGAGATCAAAGGATGTGTTTGGAACCGCCTACAAACGTAGACCCTGGACTAAGCTGGTGAGCTAAGGTAAACCAGTTGGCCCCAAATCTCTGAAAAAGTTGGATCAGATTGGACAGATTGGAAAGTAAAAATCTTATTTGGTCATAGTCTCACGTTAAAAAATAAAAAACTTTCTAAAATGCCAGATAAGCAGTCATGTTGGGAAAAACAAGTTTTTAGCCTGTTCTGAAATCACAGCCACTTGTCACTGTTGCCGCCGGCTGGTGTGAAATGCATTCTGGGATACTGGTAGTATACTTCAGTGTGAACGGTCAGTTTACTTAATCATTTATTTAATAAGTAGTATAACCTTAAATTAATGAAACCTGCCTGAAATTCATTCACACAGAAGCACAATCTCAGATTGTACAATCATTATTTTCTTCATGATGATAAGTTAAAACAAAATGTTACCTATTGTAACTGTAAGTCAAATAAACTACTCTGTACAATATACTGAGGGGTCTCCATGCTTTTTGTCCAACTTTGAGACAGTTTGTACCAGTAGGTATAGTAGCTAAATGTACACATCACCTTAAAGGGAATAATAAGAATCCATCAGAGTTTCTTGACTTTATGTGACTGTGGTCAGGAAAGACCCCCCATCACCGAACAAAACAAGAACAAGAAAATTGGTAAGGAAATAGAATAAATCTTGACCTAACAACCTGTTCAGTGCAAGAATGGCAGAGTTGACTGATTGGCTTGTGTTGAGTTTGTTATGCTAGTTATTATGGAGTTCTCTCAGTCTTTTAGTTTGAGAGCATTATTTATTTATTTCACATTAAAATTTTGTAATGTTCAGCAAATTTGTAAAGGTCAACTGACTCCTGTCTGGAGGAGTCTTCATCTGCAGAAACACAGAAAACCCTATCTCTGTAGGAATCCTATTCATAATGTTGTCAGACACTTATAATAACAATCTGAGCCTGTCAGTAGTAAAATCAAGCACTCTGGTGGATGTACATGGACATGGACAATTGCCCATTGGATTACATTGCAGCAGCTGTTTACTGTACTTGATCAGTACTGCATCGATTCCAATGATTTTTGTTCCAACCAATCATCTGCGACCAAAAACATGGGAAAATAAACATTCAAAAAATACCAGAGTTATCACAACCAGCAGTTTTTGGCTTGCTTGTCAAAGTATAGTACAGATACCCATTTCCTGTCCCAAAGAATTGTTGGACTTACCAGTGATACAGAAAATTATGGACAAGTAAGAAACATGAGTAGATCTGGTGAGAGGCACAAAAGTGAGAGTGATGAACTCACTTTATCCTCCAAACAGGAATTCAGAATTGCTGACAAGAAAGGTCACACCATATCAATTATGTGATTTGGTTACTTTAAAAGCGACGATGCCCAGATTAAGACAGTTAGCACATTATGTTGCCAGTTGGTACCAAAAAAGATGGGAAACTGGTCTACATGTGCTTTGTGGACCTGAAGAAGGGTTATGAACGTATCCCCCAGGTGGGGTGTACTGCGGGAGTATGGGTACCAGGGCCGCTGATGCGAGTCAGTCCAGTTCACACGTTTTCAGTGGGTGTTGGACAATTTTGTTTGTTATATTCATGGACAGGATCTCAATCAAGATGAGGAGAGTTTAAGGTTTGAGGACCTTAGACTCGCATCTCTGCGTCTTTGCAGATGATGTGGTTCTGTTGGCTTCATCAGACCATGATCTTCAGCACACATTGGACTGGTTTGCAGCCAAGTGTGAAGCAGTCAGGATGAGGGTCGGCATCTTCAAGTCTGAGGCCATGGTTCTCAGCCTGAAAATGGTGGATTGTTCCCTCCAGGTGAGGGGAGAGTTTCTGCCCCAAGTGAAAGAGTTTAAGGATCTAGGGGTCTTGCTCTTGAGTGAGGGGAGGGTGGAGTGAAACTAGTCACAACTGGATTGCTGATATCTGGAATGGAAGTTTGTGCTAGTAAGAATTACATTGCAGATATCAAGAATATATTCATTCTGGATGGGAAGAGGATGTGGATATTTGAAATGTTCTCTTGTACACTGCAGTTGAACTCCTGCAGGTCCACCATAGATTGAGGTTGTGTGCTGACTGGTGAAGGGGAAGAAATGACTGGTCAACATAATCCACAAATCCCCTTTGAACCTTTGCAATATGTTTGAAATAATGGGGAGGAAAGAAAACAGTTAAAGTATAGAAGAGGCCCCACAAAGAATTAGCTCCCTCACGGTGGGTCTGGGGACAGTTCAGATTGGGGGACTGGGTGTCATCATCCAGTGGCCAGCGTCCTACTAATAGTATGTGTGTGTACAATATCATGTTTTTTTAAAGTAGGTTAACACTGACAGCTTATTCACTACAGTATCAGTCATACAGATCAGTCAGTATGAAACTAAAGAGACAGGCAAATAACTGTTTTTAGAACACTTTGCATGAAGCTGATGAAAGTGAAGATAACTTAAAAAGTGAATTCAACAGCTCCACAGTCACAGAGTAAAGGAGACAGAGGTGGAACAACCATGGAAAAGGTTCTTCTGATCATCACAGCTGCAGCAGGCAAGTGTTATTTTTTATGTTTTTTTTTTTTTTTAGAATTATTAATTTCTCATGTTTCTCAACATTTTGAGAACTAAACATTATTGTTTTATTTATACAAATAAAGCATGACGTCCATATTAGAAGAGCTTTAACCACCAAAACAATGACACAGCTGAATACACTGAAATGTCATTTTACAAAGTCAAACTATTTTATAGAAGGAATTTTTAGCCCAAATCTGATCAATATCCATGTCTGTCACTACAGGGCTGTGTGCTGTCTCATCACTCCCTGCTCATCAGTACCATTTTGTTTATGAACAAATGAACATGACTGAAGCTCAGAGCTACTGCAGAGAAAACTACACAGACCTGGCCACTATAGACAACATGGAGGACGTGAACCTCTTGAACTCCATGGTGGATTTAAACAGAATGATCTACCCAACATTCAGCTATGTGAGTTCACCTTTGTCTCTTTCATATCAAAGTCATCTTTGACAACTTTCTGCTACTTTCCACTTGTACTCCATGACATTTCAGAGGGAAATATTGTACTTTTTACTGAGCAACATTTATCTATTCAATTCAGTTTTATTTATATAGCACCATATCACAACAAAAGTCATCTCAAGGCACTTTTCATATAGAGCAGGTCTACCATGCTCTTTAAAATACGTATTTACATAGGGAGACCCAACAAATCCCACCATGAGCAAGTATTCTGCGAATGTGGTAAGGAAAAACTTCCTTTTAAGAGGCAGAAACCTTGAGCAGAACCGGACTCAGGGTGGGCGGCCATCTGCCTCAACCGGTTGGGTTATCTGACGAATGTAGTTACTAGTCACTTCACAATTAAAAATTTTAGATTAAAAACTTACAATAAGCTTATAAAGTTGTTAAGATTAAACCAGTGGTTCCAAATGGTTATTGGTTTATGACTTCTTATGGAAAAACAGAGTCTGGTTCAGGCTCCTTGTCACATTTCAAATGTCTGAGTTCTTTATGAAAACAAATGTTTTGAATATTTAAATGTTCATTTCATCCAATATGTAAATGGCTGCAGTGTAAAGTCAGAGTCTAGACTTCACTGTCTGTGTTTAAAGTAAGACAGCATACAATAAATAAAATAAGAAAAATTAGAATACATCACACAGGAACTGATCAGAGCAGAGAAACCTTGAGGCCAAAACTGAACCAAAGCAATTATAAGATACTGTAAAGAAGTGTTGGAGGATCAGAGCCCCTGTTTACACCTGGGATTAAAATGTGATCTGTATCCAGACACCTTATCCAGATCAGGAAAAACATGTTAATGCGAGTTGTAAATGTGTTGGGATCCGATCTGTCTGACCACTGCTGGAGGAAGTCTGGCTCACAGTGTGTTAGGATCTTATGTCAGTGTAAATGCAATCCATACCTACATAACATCATTATTCCTGCTCTGACCTCTGACCTCTGAGCACACCCTTCATCAGAAGTCACTCAAACTGATGAAAATGTAAAGACAGAAGGTTCTAACAGTTACAGTGACTGGTAGAATATAAAGATTCACGTCCCTAAAGCCTCAGGAAACCAGATGTTTATTGGTGTTTTGAGGCAACAGAGCTGTTTAAGATAAACTGGACAGTTCCTACAGAAACAGCTCAGTTTACAAAGATAAGTTTGATGCCATCAGCTGATTAGACACCACCTCAAATTACTCATGATCAGGTTTTGTTCCAGAGGTCAAAGATCTGATTTCAATGAAAGATTATTACAGGTGTAAATACAAATGCAAAGTCAGATCATTAATTGTCTGGAAACAGATCACATTTTAATAACAGGTGTAAATGGAGTGAGACTGAGCAGCATGAAGAGTGTAAACAGAAATGATTTTGTGAAAAATTTTGCCTTCAGCAACTTTACAGAGGTCAAATACTTTATATCACATTTGAGACTAAAGAAAACGTGTTGTTTCCAGTTAGCCTGGATAGGTCTGTACGACGATGTGAACAGCTGGAGGTGGTCGCTGTCAGACAGAAGTTTCTACACACAGGAGGAGGCTGAGTTCAGGAACTGGTACAACTACGAACCAGACAATGAAAATAGTAGAGAACACTGTGCATGGATCACCAATGATGGACAGTGGAATGATGTTTTTTGTGATTTCTACCGTACAGCAGTCTGCATGGATGTCAGAGGTGAGGATTTTAACTGGTGAAATTACACCATACAACACAGCAGTTTAGTTTCTTTATCTCTCCCACTTTCTGCTTCTCTTTGTCTCTGTGTTTTCCTTATTTGGGCTCACAGTTCAATCAATCAATCAGACTTTATTTGTACAGCACCTTTTCTAGGTTGGTCCAATCAAAGTACTTTACAGATGAGCAACAAGCTGACAGTCCAGGATGGAAACACTAACACTATACTACACACTACTAATGCTTATGGTTATGTTACTGCTGCTCAGCTCTTACACTATGATCTGTTTTTCAGGGTCAAATGTCACATTTTGTCTTCATCAACAAAACAATGACATGGACTGAAGCTCAGAGCTACTGCAGAGCAAACCACACAGACCTGGCCAGTGTGAGAAACATGGAGGAAAACCAGAAGGTAACAGAGCTGCTACCTTCAGGACAAGATGTCTGGATCGGCTTTTCAGAGACTCCTGGAAGTGGTCGGATGGAAGTAACTCCTCATTTAGGTACTGGAATGAGGTTGAACCTAATGGGAACAAGGAGAACTGTGTGGCAGCATACTTCGGCTATCATGGAAAATGGGAGGACTGGCCCTGTGATCACAGGACAGGATTTATCTGCTACAGTCGTAAGTCATGACTCAGCCAGCCTTTAGATGGTAGGTTTAGGTTTCCTTTACCTGCAGATACAGTGGAAAGTTTTGGGTCAATAAAATTCTGTGTGTCATGGACAAATGATGGAAAGTTTGTGTCCATATACATGAGAAAATACAGTTAACTTTCCTGACTGTTTCACAAACTGCTGTGAGACTGGGTTGTAAATAAGTTTCATCATCCATACTATTGATAATATCCATGAACTTGTTTGGAAAGTTAATACGCAGTTAGGGTTCAGCAGCAGATGATGGGTTGATGATGAAGCACCTTTACTTAGCATATACAGAATGTGACCAGCTCTTATCATGGCTGCACTTAGATACTTCCTGGTCATTTCACTAAGTTAGGGCACCTCCCTACGCAACGCTACGCAACGCAACGCTACGCAACAAACAAAACAAAACAAAACAAAACAAAACAAAACAAAACAAAACAAAAGTTTGACTACAGCCCTGGTTTCAATGATGCAAGAGCAACCGTAGAAGTCCATGCTAAGCTAAGCTAAGCTAAGCTAAGGTTTTCTTGCGCCATAGGACACTCACATATAGAGCCGATGTAAAAAAGTATCACATTTATTCTAAATGTGATATTTGTAAGGATTTAACTGATGAAGCTGTTTGTTTTTCAGCACCTGTCTCAAAGAAAGTGGGTGAGAGTGAGGCTCATGAAGAAAAGCTCCTCTCTGGATCTGAATGACCCTGCTGTGATGGAAGACATCTTGAGGGAGGTAAATAATGTTGACATTTTTTAATTTTCTAAAATTGTATTTACTTTAGCTTCTTATTGGGCTTTCAACTACACACGTTACAAATGTATGCTTGTCACATAAAAGCGGAGTCATGGAGACCATAAGCTAATAGCAGACTCTTTAGACTGGTTTTGTGCTAATAGAGATGGAGCCCTCACATTGTCAGGCAGGCTGTGCCATTGATTTGTGGCTATTTGATGCAGAGCTTGTGTAAATGTTCTTCATGACCTTTGTAATTTTCATTAAAAAGAGAAACAGTCAAAAATGGTATATGAACTTCACAGACTACTGAGAACAAACTTCATTCAAACGCCTCTATATCATTAAAACCAGACCTGTGTCAAAAAACACGGCAACAGGCAGTTACAGTTAGGTAACATGTAACTGAACAAAAGTGTTTGGTGAAGAATTTTCTGTGTGATATTCAACAAAGTAAATGTTTTTGTGTCTCAGCTCAAACAGAAGCTGAAGGACAAGGGAGTGGACGGAGACGTCAAACTGAGCTGGGAGGAAGCAGTCGGATGGAAAGGTCTTCCACAAGGAAAAGGAGACTGAGAAGAAAACCACTAAGAAAAAGAGATGAGCTTTAATGTTTGAATTCTGTCAGGTTTCCATGAAAGATTTTCTTTTTCTTTTATCTTTAGAATAGTAATGTTTTGTTGAAAAACATATTTTACTGTTAACTTTCTGTGATTTGTGTGATTATCTTGAATTATTATCACATCCTATTTTTCCGATATCCCCCTTGTAGGAATGTAAACTGTAAGATTTATCATCTTTCATGTTGTGATTGCATAAGTGAGCAGTGCTTTGAGCTACATGCTAATATCAACATGCTAACATGCTTGCAATGGAAAAGGTAAAATGCAACGTACATGTCTGTTGAGTGCTGGATGTTGATTTCGAGGGGTGATTGTTTTCTTCTTTTGTTAAATTGCACTTAGTTCTGACATCAAAGTCAGAATTCTGAGATCAAAGGATGTGTTTGGAACCGCCTACAAACGTAGACCCTGGACTAAGCTGGGTGAGCTAAGGTAACCAGTGTGGCCCCAAAATCTCTGAAAAAGTTGGATCAGATTGGACAGATTGGAAAGTAAAAATCTTATTTGGTCATAGTCTCACGTTAAAAATATAAAAACTTTCTAAAATGCCAGATAAGCAGTCATGTTGGGAAAAACAAGTTTTTAGCCTGTTCTGAAATCACAGCCACTTGTCACTGTTGCCGCCGGCTGGTGTGAAATGCATTCTGGGATACTGGTAGTATACTTCAGTGTGAACGGTCAGTTTACTTAATCATTTATTTAATAAGTAGTATAACCTTAAATTAATGAAACCTGCCTGAAATTCATTCACACAGAAGCACAATCTCAGATTGTACAATCATTATTTACTTCATGATGATAAGTTAAAACAAAATGTTACCTATTGTAACTGTAAGTCAAATAAACTACTCTGTACAATATACTGAGGGGTCTCCATGCTTTTTGAGACAGTTTGTACCAGTAGGTATAGTAGCTAAATGTACACATCACCTTAAGGGAATAATAAGAATCCATCAGAGTTTCTTGACTTTATGTGACTGTGGTCAGGAAAGACCCCCCATCACCGAACAAAACAAGAACAAGAAAATTGGTAAGGAAATAGAATAAATCTTGACCTAACAACCTGTTCAGTGCAAGAATGGCAGAGTTGACTGATTGGCTTGTGTTGAGTTTGTTATGCTAGTTATTATGGAGTTCTCTCAGTCTTTTAGTTTGAGAGCATTATTTATTTATTTCACATTAAAATTTTGTAATGTTCAGCAAATTTGTAAAGGTCAACTGACTCCTGTCTGGAGGAGTCTTCATCTGCAGAAACACAGAAAACCCTATCTCTGTAGGAATCCTATTCATAATGTTGTCAGACACTTATAATAACAATCTGAGCCTGTCAGTAGTAAAATCAAGCACTCTGGTGGATGTACATGGACATGGACAATTGCCCATTGGATTACATTGCAGCAGCTGTTTACTGTACTTGATCAGTACTGCATCGATTCCAATGATTTTTGTTCCAACCAATCATCTGCGACCAAAAACATGGGAAAATAAACATTCAAAAATACCAGAGTTATCACAACCAGCAGTTTTTGGCTTGCTTGTCAAAGTATAGTACAGATACCCATTTCCTGTCCCAAAGAATTGTTGGACTTACCAGTGATACAGAAAATTATGGACAAGTAAGAAACATGAGTAGATCTGGTGAGAGGCACAAAAAGTGAGAGTGCATGAACTCACTTTATCCTTCCAAACAGGAAATTGCTTACAAGGAATGTCACACCACATCAATTATATGAGGTAGTTAAAGCCGAAGACCAGATTAAGACAGTATGCACATATGTTGCCAGTTGGTACCAAAAAAGATGGGAACTGGTCTACATGTGCTTTGTGGACCTGAAGAAGGGTTATGAACGTATCCCCCAGGTGGGGGTGTACTGCGGGAGTATGGGGTACCAGGGCCGCTGATGGCGAGTCAGACCAGTTCACACGTTTTCAGTGGGTGTTGGACAATTTTGTTTGTTATATTCATGGACAGGATCTCAATCAAGATGAGGAGAGTTTAAGGGTTTGAGGACCTTAGACTCGCATCTCTGCATCTTTGCAGATGATGTGGTTCTGTTGGCTTCATCAGACCATGATCTTCAGCACACATTGGACTGGTTTGCAGCCAAGTGTGAAGCAGTCAGGATGAGGGTCGGCATCTTCAAGTCTGAGGCCATGGTTCTCAGCTGAAAATGGTGGATTGTTCCCTCCAGGTGAGGGGAGAGTTTCTGCCCCAAGTGAAAGAGTTTAAGGATCTAGGGGTCTTGCTCTTGAGTGAGGGAGGGTGGAGTGAAACTAGTCACAACTGGATTGCTGATATCTGGAATGGAAGTTTGTGCTAGTAAGAATACATTGCAGATATCAAGAATATATTCATTCTGGATGGGAAGAGGATGTGGATATTTGAATGTTCTCTTGTACACTGCAGTTGAACTCCTGCAGGTCCACCATAGATTGAGGTTGTGTGCTGACTGGTGAAGGGGAAGAAATGACTGGTCAACATAATCCACAAATCCCTTTGAACCTTTTGCAATATGTTTGAAATATGGGAGGAAAAGAAAACAGTTAAAGTATAGAAGAGGCCCCACAAAGAATTAGCTCCCTCACGGTGGGTCTGGGGACAGTTCAGATTGGGGGACTGGGTGTCATCATCCAGTGGCCAGCGTCCTACTAATAGTATGTGTGTGTACAATATCATGTTTTTTTAAAGTAGGTTAACACTGACAGCTTATTCACTACAGTATCAGTCATACAGATCAGTCAGTATGAAACTAAAGAGACAGGCAAATAACTGTTTTATAGAACACTTTGCATGAAGCTGATGAAAGTGAAGATAACTTAAAAAGTGAATTCAACAGCTCCACAGTCACAGAGTAAAGGAGACAGAGGTGGAACAACGATGGAAAAGGTTCTTCTGATCATCACAGCTGCAGCAGGCAAGTGTTATTTTTATGGTTTTTTTTTTTTTTTAGAATTATTAATTTCTCATGTTTCTCAACATTTTGAGAACTAAACATTATTGTTTTTATTTATCAAATAAAGGCATGACGTCCATATTAGAAGAGCTTTAACCACCAAAACAATGACACAGCTGAATACACTGAAATGTCATTTTACAAAGTCAAACTATTTATAGAAGGAATTTTTAGCCCAAATTGATCAATATCCATGTCTGTCACTACAGGGCTGTGTGCTGTCTCATCACTCCCTGCTCATCAGTACCATTTTGTTTATGAACAAATGAACATGACTGAAGCTCAGAGCTACTGCAGAGAAAACTACACAGACCTGGCCACTATAGACAACATGGAGGACGTGAACCTCTTGAACTCCATGGTGGATTTAAACAGAATGGTCTACCCAACATTCAGCTATGTGAGTTCACCTTTGTCTCTTTCATATCAAAGTCATCTTTGACAACTTTCTGCTACTTTCCACTTGTACTCCATGACATTTCAGAGGGAAATATTGTACTTTTTACTGAGCAACATTTATCTATTCAATTCAGTTTTATTTATATAGCACCATATCACAACAAAAGTCATCTCAAGGCACTTTTCATATAGAGCAGGTCTAGACCATGCTCTTTAAAATACGTATTTACATAGGGAGACCAACAAATCCCACCATGAGCAAGTATTCGGCGAATGTGGTAAGGAAAAACTTCCTTTTAAGAGGCAGAAACCTTGAGCAGAACCGGACTCAGGGTGGGCGGCCATCTGCCTCAACCGGTTGGGTTATCTGACGAATGTAGTTACTAGTCACTTCACAAATTAAAAATTTTAGATTAAAAACTTACAATAAGCTTATAAAAGTTGTTAAGATTAAACCAGTGGTTCCAAATGGTTATGGTTTTATGACTTCTTATGGAAAAACAGAGTCTGGTTCAGGCTCCTTGTCACATTTCAAATGTCTGAGTTCTTTATGAAAAACAAATGTTTTGAATATTTAAATGTTCATTTCATCCAATATGTAAATGGCTGCAGTGTAAAGTCAGAGTCTAGACTTCACTGTCTGTGTTTAAAGTAAGACAGCATACAATAAATAAAATAAGAAAATTAGAAAAGAGAACACATGTACATCACACAGGAACTGATCAGAGCAGAGAAACCTTGAGGCCAAAACTGAACCAAAGCAATTATAAGATACTGTAAAGAAGTGTTGGAGGATCAGAGCCCCTGTTTACACCTGGGATTAAAATGTGATCTGTATCCAGACACCTTATCCAGATCAGGAAAAACATGTTAATGCGAGTTGTAAATGTGTTTGGATCCGATCTGTCTGACCACTGCTGGAGGAAGTCCTGGCTCACAGTGTGTTAGGATCTTATGTCAGTGTAAATGCAATCCATACCTACATAACATCATTATTCCTGCTCTGACCTCTGACCTCTGAGCACACCCTTCATCAGAAGTCACTCAAACTGATGAAAATGTAAAGACAGAAGGTTCTAACAGTTACAGTGACTGGTAGAATATAAAGATTCACGTCCTAGAGCCTCAGAAACCAGATGTTTATTGGTGTTTTGAGGCAACAGAGCTGTTTAAGATAAACTGGACAGTTCCTACAGAAACAGCTCAGTTTACAAAGATAAGTTTGATGCCATCAGCTGATTAGACACCACCTCAAATTACTCATGATCAGGTTTTGTTCCAGAGGTCAAAGATCTGATTTCAATGAAAGATTATTAGCAGGTGTAAATACAAATGCAAAGTCAGATCATTAATTGTCTGGAAACAGATCACATTTTAATAACAGGTGTAAATGGAGTGAGACTGAGCAGCATGAAGAGTGTAAACAGAAATGATTTTGTGAAAAATTTTGCCTTCAGCAACTTTACAGAGGTCAAATACTTTATATCACATTTGAGACTAAAGAAAACGTGTTGTTTCCAGTTAGCCTGGATAGGTCTGTACGACGATGTGAACAGCTGGAGGTGGTCGCTGTCAGACAGAAGTTTCTACACACAGGAGGAGGCTGAGTTCAGGAACTGGTACAACTACGAACCAGACAATGAAAATAGTAGAGAACACTGTGCATGGATCACCAATGATGGACAGTGGAATGATGTTTTTTGTGATTTCTACCGTACAGCAGTCTGCATGGATGTCAGAGGTGAGGATTTTAACTGGTGAAATTACACCATACAACACAGCAGTTTAGTTTCTTTATCTCTCCCACTTTCTGCTTCTCTTTGGTCTCTGTGTTTTCCTTATTTGGGCTCACAGTTCAATCAATCAATCAGACTTTATTTGTACAGCACCTTTTTCTAGGTTGGTCCAATTCAAAGTACTTTACAGATGAGCAACAAGCTGACAGTACAGATGGAAACACTAACACTATACTACACACTACTAATGCTTATGGTTATGTTACTGCTGCTCAGCTCTTCACTATGATCTGTTTTCAGGGTCAAATGTCACATTTGTCTTCATCAACAATTTCATGACATGGACTGAAGCTCAGAGCTACTGCAGAGCAAACCACACAGACCTGGCCAGTGTGAGAAACATGAGGAAAACCAGAGGGTAACAGAGCTGCTACCTTCAGGACAAGATGTCTGGATCGGCCTTTTCAGAGACTCCTGGAAGTGGTCGGATGGAAGTAACTCCTCATTTAGGTACTGGAATGTGGGTCAACCTAATGGGAACAAGGAGAACTGTGTGGCAGCATACTTCGGCTATCATGGAAAATGGGAGGACTGGCCCTGTGATCACAGGACAGGATTTATCTGCTACAGTCGTAAGTCATGACTCAGCCAGCCTTTAGATGTAGGTTTAGGTTTCCTTTACCTGCAGATACAGTGGAAAGTTTTGGGTCAATAAAATTCTGTGTGTCATGACAAATGATGGAAAGTTTGTGTCCATATACATGAAAAAATACATTAACTTTCCTGACTGTTTCACAAACTGCTGTGAGACTGGGTTGTAAAATAAGTTTCATCATCCATACTATTGATAATATCCATGAACTTGTTTGGAAAGTTAATACGCAGTAGGGTTCAGCAGCAGATGATGGGTTGATGATGAAGCACTTTACTTAGCATATACAGAATGTGACCAGCTCTTATCATGGCTGCCACTTAGATACTTCCTGG
Source organism: Lates calcarifer (assembly GCF_001640805.2). Classification (NCBI taxonomy): domain Eukaryota; kingdom Metazoa; phylum Chordata; class Actinopteri; family Centropomidae; genus Lates; species Lates calcarifer. The sequence goes on from NW_026117697.1 coordinate 14,218, forward strand.
TCATTTCACTAAGTTAGGCACCTCCCTACGGCAACGCCTACGCAACGCAACGCTACGCAAACAAAACAAAAACAAAACAAAACAAAACAAAACAAAACAAAAGTTTGACTACAGCCCTGGTTTCAATGATGCAAGAGCAACCGTAGAAGTCCATGCTAAGCTAAGCTAAGCTAAGGTTTTCTTGCGCCATAGGACACTCACATATAGAGCCGATGTAAAAAGTATCACATTTATTCTAAATGTGATATTTGTAAGGATTTAACTGATGAAGCCTGTTTGTTTTTCAGCACCTGTCTCAAAGAAAGTGGTGAGAGTGAGGCTCATGAAGAAAAGCTCCTCTCTGGATCTGAATGACCCTGCTGTGATGGAAGACATCTTGAGGGAGGTAAATAATGTTTGACCTTTTTAATTTTCTAAAATTGTATTTACTTTAGCTTCTTATTGGGTTTTCAGTTCTGGAACAAACATGAGTACATCCATCCATTATCTAAACCGCTTATCCATCAGAGTCACAGGGGGAGCTGGAGCCAATTCCAGCTACCATGAATACACATACACTTTATTTTATATTATCTTAAAGGGACAGTGAACAGCTCAACTTAAATGTCACCATGTGATGCACCGCACCAAATTATAGCCCCAAGCTAAAGCTAATTGTGCCTGTAGTCCTTTGGCAGGTCAGAGCAAAGAATCAGTCCAGTCCAGAGTAGATACAACATACAAAGTTATACAAAAAGAGGAACATACAACACACAATACAAAACTACACACGTTACAAATGTATGCTTGTCACATAAAAGCGAGTCATGGAGACCATAAGCTAATAGCAGACTCTTTAGACTGGTTTTTGTGCTAATAGAGATGGAGCCCCTCACATTGTCAGGCAGGCTGTGCCATTGATTTGTGGCTATTTGATGCAGAGCTTGTGTAAATGTTCTTCATGACCTTTGTAATTTTCATTAAAAAGAGAACAGTCAAAAATGTATATGACTTCACAGACTACTGAGAACAACTTCATTCAAACACCTCTATATCATTAAAACCAGACCTGTGTCAAAAAACACGCCAACAGGCAGTTACAGTTAGGTAACATGTAACTGAACAAAAGTGTTTGGTGAAGAATTTTCTGTGTGATATTCAACAAAGTAAAATGTTTTTGTGTCTCAGCTCAAACAGAAGCTGAAGGACAAGGGAGTGGACGGAGACGTCAAACTGAGCTGGAGGAAGCAGTCGGATGGAAAGGTCTTCCACAAGGAAAAGGAGACTGAGAAGAAAACCACTAAGAAAAGAGATGAGCTTTAATGTTTGAATTCTGTCAGTTTCCATGAAAGATTTTCTTTTTCTTTATCTTTAGAATAGTAATGTTTTGTTGAAAAACATATTTTACTGTTAACTTTCTGTGATTTGTGTGATTATCTTGAATTATTATCACATCCTATTTTTCCGATATCCCCCTTGTAGGAATGTAAACTGTAAGATTTATCATCTTTCATGTTGTGATTGCATAAGTGAGCAGTGCTTTGAGCTACATGCTAATATCAACATGCTAACATGCTTGCAATGGAAAAGGTAAAATGCAACGTACATGTCTGTTGAGCCTGGATGTTGATTTCGAGGGTGATTGTTTCTTCTTTTGTTAAATTGCACTTAGTTCTGACATCAAAGTCAGAATTCTGAGATCAAAGGATGTGTTTGGAACCGCCTACAAACGTAGACCCTGGACTAAGCTGGTGAGCTAAGGTAAACCAGTTGGCCCCAAATCTCTGAAAAAGTTGGATTAGTTTGGACAGATTGGAAGTAAAAATCTTATTTGGTCATAGTCTCACGTTAAAAATATAAAAACTTTCTAAAATGCCAGATAAGCAGTCATGTTGGGAAAACAAGTTTTTAGCCTGTTCTGAAATCACAGCCACTTGTCACTGTTTTGCCGCCGGCTGGTGTGAAATGCATTCTGGGATACTGGTAGTATACTTCAGTGTGAACGGTCAGTTTACTTAATCATTTATTTAATAAGTAGTATAACCTTAAATTAATGAAACCTGCCTGAAATTCATTCACACAGAAGCACAATCTCAGATTTCACTCTCAGATCAGTTTAAATTCAGAACAGTATTAAATCAATCTGAGAGAAAAGTCACAACTTTTGAAAATTCTGACTTTAAAACCACAATTCTGACCTCCCTTGAATATTTTCAGTTCTGACTTTAGTCTCACTTCCTTTCTGCTGTAAATGAAGCCTTCATTTTTCAGGGAAATTCACGCTGCGTAGTTGCATGACGAAAGTGAGGTTGACAGGGAACCAATATGAACTTCAATGGTGTCACGTTTCTATCAGCATTACTGTGCAATTATTATTTACTTCATAATGATAAGTTAAAACAAAATGTTACCTATTGTCACTAAGTCAAATAAACTGCTACTACACATTCGCGAATTCGGTGGATTGTTGTGGTGTCAGCAGTAATGCAGACAGATTTGCAAACGTGCACAGAAAAGTCAGTCAGGATTGTGACTAACCTCAGATATCTGACTTTTTTTCTAAGAATCTCACTTCCTTTGTTCCGTAAATTAAGACTTCATTCTTCGGCAAACATTCATGCCGGGTGGTGGATAGAATTGCATTGTGAAATTGAGGTTTACAAGGAACCAGTCTAATCTGAGATGGTATCTAATGGCTTTACATTGTGCAATCAAATTTACTTCATAATGATAAAGCAAAAAGGTTGTTCATTGTCACTTTACGTCAAATAAAATTAGTTACTGAAATATCCTGAGGGGTCTGCTTGTTCTTTGTCCAACCTTGAGGCAGGCTGTAACAGAGGGTGTGGTAGCTAATTGTTTACATCACTTTCCTTTACTCAACTTTATGTGGCTGTGGTCAGCAAGGAAGCCCCATCACATTTGAACAAAACAAAAAAATTGCTTTTGAAAAAAGGATAATCCTTGACCTGACAGCTCGTCAGGTCAGGTTAAGCATGGCCGAGCAGAGCTGGCTGATCTGCTTGTCTCGAGGAAAACCACTCAAGTCCTTAGTCCAAAATTTAGTGTTCTAATTACTGGTATTCAAGAATACGGTGAGCTTACTGCCACACAGCGTGGATCTGAGGAAGTAAACAGGCACTTAGAGACAGTTAAACCTTGGGGAAAAGAGCAGTGGTCAGTCTGTATGTAAATACAGTGGTTACAGTGGTCAGTGGTATTTGCATTCATAGGCCTTACATGGTGATACACACCGAAGACCCTATGTTGACTTAGCAGGAAGGGCACCAGGACTTTTATCCAGGGTAAGAGCATTATGTTACAATCAAGGGAACAAAGGGAAAGAAACATGCAGTTGTTAGTAGCCCATTTTACACAGGTTTTTTAAGGCAGGAAAATTGAACCATAATGCTGCCTCACTGTTCTGTATAAAATGTACAGAGGTGCTGTTTCAAAGTCACACACCAGGATGGCATTAGGCTGCCTCCATATGGCTCTGAGTAAACAACCAGAGGCAGCATATTCAAGGGATTTCTTAATGCCAATACTGTGCAGTCTCTGTGTAAAAGGGGCTAATGATAAAACTTGTAGGTGTTCCAGATGTTGTTCAGTTATCAAGTCCTTACTAACCAAAACATGTATTTCTTTCTTACTTGATGGTGGTGGTTGAGGCAATCCAAAAAGACAGACAAAGCTGGACAGGGCAAACAATGGCAGCTACAGGTGCACTGGCTCTGAGGCAAAGGATATGAGGAGTTAGCAGGGCAAAAAACATACATGATAAAAAGTGACTAGAGCAAAAAGACAGAAAACCACACACACACACACACACAACTATATACAGGAAATGAACGGGAACACACACGAGGGAGCTTTAAAGGAGAAGGAGCGTGGAAACTTCCAAACCATAACACACTTTGCATGAGACTGATGTAAGTGTGGACAACTAAAGAAGTGATCTCAACAGCAGCACAGTCAGTACAGGAGAAGAAGTGGAGCATACAACGATGGAAAAAGTTCTTCTGCTCATCATAACTGCATCAGGCAAGTGTTTTAAAATATATTATCTATGACTACTTATTAATCTCTCATGTTTTAATATCATGAGTCACTTTAGTTATACTTTTTCCTTTAATAAAGACTACAAAATGATTATTTGCAAAACAATGACACAGCTGAATACACCGAAATGTCATTTTACAAAGTCAAACTATTTTATAGAAGGAATTTTTAGGCCAAATCTGATCAATATCCATGTCTGTCACTACAGGGCTGTGTGCTGTCTCATCACTCCCTGCTCATCAGTACCATTTGGTTTATGAACTAAAGACCATGACTGAAGCTCAGAGCTACTGCAGAGAAAAATACACAGACCTGGCCACTATAGACAACATGGAGGACGTGAACCTCTTGAACTCCATGGTGGATTTGAGCAGAATGATCTACCCAACATACAGCTATGTGAGTTCACCTTTGTGTCTTTCATTTCAAAGTCATCTTTGACAATTATGTACTTTATTTGATTACTTCCATTTTATATTACTTTCTCCTTTATTTCAGGGGGAAATATTATAAACTCACACAGTGTGACTGAAGGTTCAGTCCCTCACACTGACTGTATCAGGTCATTGTCATCAGGCTCTAATAAACAATATGGTGCAAATGTTCCACTTTCTTAGTGAATATAACCACTGGGTTGGTTTTTATGTGGGACAACAGCAGAAAGTAAAACATGTGAGACATGAGTGTACATATTACTAAACTGGATAACAGAATGTCATTGGTAGAATGGAGGAGTAGTAAGACCACAGTGTAGAAATACTCAGTATCAGAAGACAAACTACCCCTGAACACAAAATGGTGTTAGATTATTAAATATCTGATTATTATTGTTGATGCATTGACATGTAAGCAGCTAAATCATCTGGTAAAGATGGAGACACGTTTAACTACTTTAGAAACTGTTGGGTAATTTAATCTTTTGAAAAAACATATTTTATTTGTTAATAATTTCTACTGTCTCTAAAATCTGAACCTGCAAAGTAACTATCAACTACAGCTGTCAGATAAACACAGCAGAGTAAATACAATATTTCTCTGAAATGTAGTTAAACACATTAGAATAAAATGTACAGTACCTCATAACTACTGTACTTGAGTAAATGCTCTTAGTTATAGCTTAGTTACTGGTAGAATTAATTGTAGACATGACAGCTACACAAACCAGTTCATCAAATGATATTATCCATTAGTTGGACTATGTGCGTGAAATGACTGGAATATTGAAATGTTCTTTTCATCCAGTATGTAAATGACTGCAGAGTAAAGTCAGAGTCCAGACTTCACTGTGTTTAAAATAACACAGCACACAATAAATAAAATGAAAACATGACAATGACAAAAAAAAAAAAAAAAAAAAATTGACAACACATATGAAATGAAAACATGTCAAATGAGGTAATACAAAAACCTAACAACCTCAGTCTGGCTCAACAGTCATATGATGCTGGTTATCAACTCCTTAATTCAACCCAGAATTTCTCGAGCACATTAATGTGAAAGAGTTGTTAATTAAAAGCTACACTGTAAAATGTTGAGTAAAGTACCTAATATGAAATGAGAAGAAACGCTGACACCTGCAGGTTAAAGCATCTTTCTTCAGTTAAAATGAAGATATAACAGTAAGTATGTGGTCATTTAGTGTGTTAGTTTAGTCTGGCTCACATTGTGTTTGGATCTTTGGTAGGTCTAAATGCAGCCTGTATGAATGTAATGTGCTGGCATCCATATGTACTCAACATCATCATTCCTGCTCGGACCTTTGACCTCTGAGCACTCCCTGCATCAGAAGAATTTAATAAAGAAGGCTTTAACAGTTACAGTGACTGGGAGAAATGGAAGATTTGCGTCCCTGGAGCCTCAGGAAACCAGATGTTTATCGGTGTTTTTGGTTGACAGAGCTGTTAAAGCTAAACTGGACAGAAACAGCTCAGTTTACAAAAGTCATTTTTGATGCCATCAGCTGATTTGCTGCCACCTCAAATTACTCAAGTGCAGGTTTTGTTGGTGTAAATCAAAATTATTTTGTAAATGTTTTGACTTGAGCAACTTTTAAAGTTGAGTGAGGCCAAATACTTAATATCACATTTTTGTTTCCAGTTAGCCTGGATAGGTCTGTACGACGATGTGAACAGCTGGAGGTGGTCGCTGTCAGACAGAAGTTTCTACACACAGGAGGAGGCTGAGTTCAGGAACTGGGCCTCTGGAGAACCAAACAATAAAGACAATAGACAATACTGCGCACTGATTAAAGATGGACAGTGGGCTGATAAATCTTGTGATGTTCTCCAGTACAGCAGTCTGCATGGATGTCAGAGGTGAGGATTTTAACTGGTGAAATTACACATTACAACACAGCAGTTTAGTTTCTTTATCTCTCCCACTTTCTGCTTCTCTTTGTACAGATGGAAACACTAACACACACAAGACAAATGATAAAATGTAATAAAACTAATATAAAACAGATTAAAGACCAATAATGATCTATGATCTGTTTTCAGGGTCAAATGTCACATTTGTCTTCATCAGCAAAACAATGACATGGACTGAAGCTCAGAGCTACTGCAGAGCAAACCACACAGACCTGGCCAGTGTGAGAAACATGGAGGAAAACCAGAAGATAATGGAGCTGCTACCTTCAAGACAAGATATCTGGATCGGCCTTTTCAGAGACTCCTGGAAGTGGTCGGATGGAAGTAACTCCTCATTTAGGTACTGGATCACAGGTGAACCTAATGGGCCAAGGAGAACTGTGCGGTAGCAGACTTCAGCAGCTCTGGAAAATGGGTGGATGTGATCTGTGATCACAGGACAGCATTTATCTGCTACAGTGGTAAGTCATGACTCAGTCAGCCTTTAAATATAGATTTAAGTTTCCTTTACCTGCAGATACAGTGGAACATGCTCACAGTGACAATGCTAACATGCTGATGTTTAGCTGGTATAACGTTCCCCATATTAACGGTTAACATGTATTTACTCAATAACACAAGTAAAGCTGAGGATGATGGGAATGTCATAAGTGCTGCTGCTGGGTTGTAAAATAAG
>NW_026117698.1:0-31099 GCF_001640805.2 Lates calcarifer
ACTGAGTGAAGGTTAGTACAGGATGTTTTCAAAACCAAGTCATGCATAGTGCAACCATTAAAAAAGTCACACAGGATGTGGTGCACATCAAGAGACATAACCATTAGAAAAAGGGTGCTGAACTAGGTGGAACAGGATACTGTGGTAAAGTGTGGGCTGCAGCTACTGACTGAATTAGAAATAGAAATAGTCCATTGAAACACAAAAACTTCAATTTCTGTTTGAAGTGAAAGAATTAGCTCTCTTTTCTTATCTGTTTACCAAGGATCTGTGTAGTTAAATGATTCATCTACTTCCTGATATAAACCCTTTATCAGAATAATGACCCAACCAGTAAGGTTTCCACTACAGGTGATGAATATATTTAGCGTTGTATTTGGTGTAGATCTTAAAATATTCAGTAAAAAAAAGCCAGTACCTTTGAAATGTAGCTAGATTCAGTACAACGAACCACAGAATTTCCCACCTACTGAACTCATCAGACATCTTCCTCATCAGGCCAGGTTTCAGATCCTGACGGTCTCCTCTGGAGCATGAGATGTCCAGTGTAGCTCTTAATGGAAACAAAGCTGGACAAGCATCATTTTAGTGGAGATAATGCAGAGACCAGGACAGTCTAACAGTGAAAATATTATCCATGATGTCTGGACTCAAGTGATTGTCGTGACTCATCAGACTAGAAATGCACCCACTGCTCTGTGTAAAAGAGACTGTTCCACTCGGAAAACCACACCCACCACAGCACCTCCGTCAGGCCATAGCTTTAAAAACATATCTTACCTTTGCACTCATCAGTACTTTGTGATGCTTTTTATCTTCTGTGGCACCTGCAGAGTATTTCTGTACTTTCCTACGGCAAACCTCTTACGTGATTTTTACAATAATACCTGCCCACAAACAACCTTTTAATTAGTAAATTCACAACAGGTTTGCCTCCAGGTATAAATAAATAAATATATAGATAAAGGCAGTTTGCCATTGCACTAAACAGAGTATGCCTCCACAAGTGTGTTTTAATAAATAATAACTTTAAATCTAGATATAATATTACAAGATTATTGGGTAAAACATGTCAGCAGTGCAGTGTCTTTTAAAGACCATAAACATTACATCTCCTCTGAGCAGCTGATCACCGCCTGGAAACAGAACGAGGTCCAGGTCCATGAGGTCCAGGTCCACCTCTGATCAAACAATAAAAGATAAGGAGGAAGAACTGAATGATATCATATAAAAACTGATCATCACAGCTGTCACTGTTAAAATGTTAGTTTTACAGCTTCAGGTTCACACACAAAGATAAACATGTACAGCTGAAAATATTTCTTTCAAAGATTGAAGTCTTCACCAACAGACTGTAAACACTCATTTTCAACTTCAGGTTATTTTCTAACATTAAAGCCTGACTGCAGCTACTTTGAACCACTGAAGCTGTTTATCACTTCATTCAGGATTTAACTGTCTACAACTGTGGCTGTAATAGGTTTGTGGTGTGGCCAGCAGAGGGCGACACAACACCACAGAGAACTTTGATGATGCTTTGCGATGAAACAAAGTTGGACAGAGTAAATTACACTGTTTGCATGATGAAACTAGTTTTATTCTTCTTTTATTACATGTTTCCTGTTTCCTCCACTCTTTCAGCAGAACCTGTGTGATGACTTTTATTTCACCAGTTCACAGCACTGACATGTCTGGATGGAAGAAAGTATAATAGAAGTGAAGGAAAGTTGAGCAACTGAAACTTCAAAAATAACAGTGTTAATGACTTTAGAGTCGCAGTGTTTCTGGGTTTATTCCAGCTGCTGATCAAATGAATCTGAGCTCATTTATGACCTGGATAATTAAAATCTAATGGAATCACCTTTAGATTTTTCTTTAGCTCAGAACCTGCAGAGCGACACGTGCACACTAACGTAAATACACACGACAGCGTAGGCTACGTAGACTCTACCTGGATCCTACGTCACGTTCAAACAACCACCTGGTGGATTGTAGGAGTATTTGCACAACAGACCCGGAAAATAAACTTTCACCGGAAATCGAAGGCGTCGTCTCCGTGTTCGTAGCTAACAGCGCGCGGACAGTCAGAAAACTTCATCTGAAAGCTTCATAGTTTGAGCTGTGAGTGACTGTTGAACGTTGGGAGCGACTTTTCCAACCGTTTATTTCCGTTAGGAGCGGCTGAGCGTTACTGCGCTGATTTTAATGCAGAGGTCGAAGCTCGTCGAAGTTTAACGAAGTAAAATCGTGAGAAAAGTTGGTTTTCTGTGAGTCCAGCGCCGAGAAAGACAGGAGGGTGAAAGAGGATATAACGGAATCACAGGTTTGAACCGAACACAGAGAAAACAAGAGAAGAGGACGAAACAAACAGGGAGAAAGACTGAAAGTGAAAGTATGAAGTCAGTCCAGACGCCATTTTGACTCCACAGCAGAAATAAACAGGACGTGTGCAGGGTGAGTGATAATATCAGGTCTATAAATAATGATTGTTCACATTATTGATTCATCTGCTGAATGTTTGTGTTTAGACCGTCGTACTGTATTATAGATAAACCCCCAGTATAAAGTCACAGAGTCTCAGAGTCACATCTTCACATGTTGTTCCCTTTTTTATTTTCCTGGTTTCTTCGCTCTCACAGATAAATATGGAACATGTGATGTTTATGTGAAGTCTGAGCAGTTGTTGGGTTTAAACCACAGTCACAGTTTGTCTTTATGATGGATAGAAAATACTCATGGTTTTAATTCTACTAATGTCAAATAACTAAGATGGAGAAGTGACTGGGTTTATTAAACTGTGTGTGTGTCTCCAGTGTTACAGGTTTACCTCTCAGACCAGAGAAGATGAATGATTTGGAGGAAGAGGAGGACAGAGCAGAGTCTCCAGGATCCAACTGTCTGTCTATGAAGAGTGACTGGTCCAAAGATTTTCCTCCACACTTCAGTGAAGAACCTGGACCCTCAGACACAAACAGTCATCAGACACAGTTTCCACTGTAAGCTGACCTGAAGATGATTCAGTTTTCTAATGTTGTTTAATAGACGTGAGAAAACTAACTTACATCATTTCTGTGAGTCTCATCTCTTGGAGATATTAACATAGGAATCTAACCTAATGTAAAAGAACAACATTCAAGACCCAGGCAAAATGTGCAGCAACTAAACAACAACAAATATCTTCTAAGTAACTAAATGTTTGGTTTTGAAGTCCATTGTTTCACATACATACGTGCTCTTTGTTGCTGATCTTATTTGATGTTTGAGCACTGACAGCCTTATTTCCTCCACTGAAGAGAACTCAACAACTGTTCTGAAATATTTATTGTTTTTTCTTCAACCAGTATTTCAGGTTGAGTAGCAGAGGACAGATTGTTTAGTTTGAGCCACTTCCTTTCTAGACATCTGGTTGATACTGCCACAAATACCATCTCTTGTTTTCTTCCAATCTTGGATCTGATTCATGATATTAAACATTTTTCTAAACTGTTTCTAAAACATGTTGGAAACATCCTATTTTTAGGACTTATTAATGTGTATTCCACGATAATAAATCACCAGAACCATCTGCAAAGCTGTCGTCATTATACATGTTAAAAAAATCAAAGTTCATCCCTCACAGCTACGGACTACCTCAACTAAACTATACATCTGCTCTTTACAAGAGTTAAAATGTGTAAAGTTTGTGTTTTCTCCACAGACGGAGAGCAGAGTCTCCAGGATCCAGCTGTCTGTCTATGAAGAGTGACTGGTCTAAAGATTTTCCTCCACACTTCAGTAATGAACCTGGACCCTCAGACACAAAGTAAGAGACAGTTTCTACTGTGAACTGACCTGAAGATGATTCAGTTTTCTAATGTTGTTTAATAACCTTTATTACAACACTGAATTTTTAAAAATGCATCTTTAAATGAACCATCTCTTGTTCAAATGCATAAAAAATGGAACAAGGGAATGTGAATTTCTACACACAGCCTGCTGATTCATCTTACAGATAATGTAAAGACTGTAGAGCTGCGTTCATCTTTTGACCTGGAGGTTTGTCTTCCACTGATGTAACATCTCATAATGAATGTGTTGATGTCTTCACAGAGAGAAGAAGAGGAGTGGTGTTTCTGTGGAGGAGCAGCTGTCCTGCTGTGATCTGTGTCAGGACGTCCTGAAGGATCCAGTCTCTACCACCTGTGGACACTGGTTCTGCAGACAGTGCATCACCTCATACTGGGACCAGTCTGGTCCCTCAGGAGACTCCTCCTGTCCCCAGTGTGGACAAAGATCCAGACCTGTACTGCAGACAGCCAGTCAGACCAGCACTGTACAAAGTAAGACTGAACATGTGTCTGCTGATGTCATCATTTGTGAAAACAGGACTTGTTGTTTTCTACAGAGTCATTTGTTCTATCATACAGCTCTGACATTTAAGATGATTCTAAAGAGCACAACATGAAAAAGCTTTTCTCTGCTTGTTTTTCTGGAGCTGATGAAAAGAATCAGATTGTCTTTCTTTAGTCTGACAGTGTTTGTTGTCTTTCAGCAGATAGTGGTCTGCAGGAGGTTTTAGATGAACATAAGATCAGTCTGAGGAGGAGATGTGAACGTGTGACTGAAGGAACTGATGGAACAGGAAGTAGAACCCGCCTCAACAGGATCTACACTGAGCTCTACATCACAGAGGGACAGAGTGAAGAGGTTAATACCCAACATGAGGTGATGCAGCTGGAGACAGCTTCCAAGAAGAAGACCCTCTATGACACTCCAATCAGGTGCCAGGACGTCTTTAAAGTCTTACCTGACCAACAGAGACACATCAGAGTGGTTCTGACCAACGGCGTCGCTGGTGTTGGAAAAACCTTCTCAGTGCAGAAGTTCACTCTGGACTGGGCAGAGGGCTTGGAAAACCAAGATGTCAGTCTGCTGGTTCTGCTTTCGTTCAGGGAGCTGAACCTGATCAGAGATGAGCAGTACAGTCTTCTCACGCTGCTCCATGTTTTCCATCCAACATTACAGAAGGTCACAGCAGAGAAGCTGGCTGTCTGTAAAGTTCTGTTCATCTTTGACGGCCTGGATGAAAGCAGACTTTCACTGGATTTCAACAACAGGAAGGTTGTGTCTGACGTCACACAGAAGTCATCAGTCAACGAGCTGCTGACAAACCTCATCCAGGGGAATCTGCTTCCCTCGGCTCTGGTCTGGATAACTTCCAGACCTGCAGCGGCCAATCAGATCCCTCCTTCATGTGTTGACAGGGTAACAGAAGTACGAGGCTTCACTGACCCACAGAAGGAGGAGTACTTCAGGAGGAGATCCAGTGATGAAGAGCTGTCCAACAGAACCATCTCACACATCAAGACCTCCAGGAGCCTCCACATCATGTGTCAAATCCCAGTCTTCTGCTGGATCACTGCTACAGTTCTGGAGCACATGTTGACTACAGAGCAGAGAGGAGAGCTGCCCAAGACCCTGACTGACCTGTACTCACACTTCCTGCTGGTTCAGACAAAGAGGAAGAAGAACAAGTACCATGAGGGACATGAGACGAGTCCACAGGAGCTGACGGAGGCTGACAGGGAAGTTCTTCTGAAGCTGGGGAGGCTGGCGTTTGAACAACTGGAGAAAGGAAACATCATGTTCTACCAAGAAGACCTGGAGCAGTGTGGTCTTGATGTGACAGAGGCCTTGGTGTACTCAGGAGTTTGTACAGAGATCTTCAAAAGAGAGAGTGTGATCTTCCAGAAAACAGTCTACTGCTTTGTTCATCTGAGCGTTCAGGAGTTTCTGGCTGCAGTCTACATGTTCCACTGTTTCACCAACAGGAAGACACAGGTACTGAAGAAGTTCCTGGGAGAAGTCTGGTACAACACATACCATAACCTGTCTCTGGATGAATTCCTGAGGAGAGTCATGGAGAAATCCCTTCAAAGTAAAAATGGCCTCCTGGACCTGTTTGTTCGCTTCCTTCATGGCCTCTCTCTGGAGTCCAACCAGAAACTCTTAGGAGGCCTGCTGGGTCAGACAGAGAACAGTCCAGAAATCATCCAGAGAGCCATCTACAACCTGAAGAAGATGAACATGTACAACACCTCTCCTGACAGAAGCATCAACATCTTCCACTGTCTGATGGAGATGAACGACCACTCAGTCCATCAGGAGATCCAAGAGTTCCTGAAGTCAGAGAACAGATCAGAGAAGGAACTCTCTGTGATCCAGTGCTCAGCTCTGGCCTACATGCTGCAGATGTCAGAGGAGGTTCTGGATGAGTTGGACCTGGAGAAGTATAAGACATCAGTAGAGGGGCGACGGAGACTGATCCCAGCTGTGAGGAACTGCAGAAAGGCTCGGTGAGTCCAGACATGATCATTACAATTATCAGTCTGTAGATTAGTAGTTTAGTTGTTCAGATCTACACAGTATTAAATGATTGTCTAATGTCTAACAGGATAAGATGATGAAGTGATGACATTTTCTATCCAAAAGGTCAAACAGCAGTCACTGTGGTAACAACAAACACTTCTGGGCTAATGGTTAATGCTAAAACATGATGGAACAAGTAGAGAAAAGTCATCAAATGAGTGAAGTGACTCAGTAATGTCATTTACCAACATTATCTATTTAAAGTTTGCTGACATTAACATTAGCCTCCATCAACTACTGGTCACACCAGACCAAGAGTGAAGATGAGCTTTATTGCTTCTTCAACTTTTCATTTGAAACAGTGAAGTTGTTGAAGTTTAATGGTAATAGTTGAAAGTCTTTCCATATATGATGTTAAATGAGACAGAAACTCTCAGGTGTTTTCTCTCTTGTTGCTGTAGAGGAGAATTCAGTCTTCTTATACACACCAAAGGTCAATGTCCTGTTCTTCTGATGACATGATGTGAAAACCATGCAGCAAACAGAGATTCTATTGAATTGTTCTCTATTCAATTTCAATTCAATTCAATTTTATTTATATAGCGCCATATCACAACAACAGTCATCTCAAGGCACTTTTCATATAGAGCAGGTCTAGACTCTTTAAAATAGGTATTTACAGAGAGAGACCCAACAAATCCCAACATGAGCAGCACTAGGAGACAGTGGCAAGGAAAAACTTCCTTTTAAGAGGCAGAAACCTCGAGCAGAACCGGACTCAGGGTGGGCGGCCATCTGCCTCGACTGGTTGGGTTAAGAAGGAGAGAAAGGGGAGAGGGGGTAGAGAATAGCGAAAGAAGAACATAGCATAACACAGGTTCCATATCAGATGTAAGGTGAGGCCAGTAATACAGCAGTAGTAATGATAGTAGTGATAATTAAAGTATTAACTGCTAACACAGCAATACAACTAATAGCAGTGTAAGTAATTTCTAATTCTAGCAGCAGGTGTTGAGTGGAGTTGTAGGAGCAGCAGGAGACTTGTCATCACAGATCAGACTCTACAGCTCCAGAGGCAGAAATACCTGCAGAAAGAGACAGAAGAGGAGAGAGAGACGGAAGAGGAGAGAGAGACGGGAGAGCACAATACTACAGGAAAGGGGAGATACTGAGTTAGTAACATGTAACATGGGATATGAATCCATACTGTGGAGAGAGAGGGAGAGAGAGAGAGAGAGAGAGAGAGAGAAAGGAGCTCAGTGCATCATGGGAGATCTCCCAGCAGTCTAGGCCTATAGCAGCATAACTAAGGGATGGTTCAAGCCTGAGCCAACCCTAACTATAAGCTTTATCAAAGAGGAAAGTTTTAAGGCGACTCTTAAAAGTACAGAGGGTGTCTGCCTCCCAGACCCAAACTGGGAGAAGGTTCCACAGTAGAGGAGCCTGATAACTGAAGGCTCTGCCTCCCATTCTACTCTTGGAAACTCTGGGAACCACCAGTAAACCAGCATTTTGGGAGCGCAGAGTCCTGGTGGGATTGTAGGGGACTATGACATCTTTAAGGTAAGATGGAGCCTGACCATTAAAGGCTTTGTATGTGAGGAGGAGGATTTTGAATTCTACTCTAGATTTGACTGGGAGCCAATGTAGAGAGGCTAACACAGGAGAAATATGGTCTCTTTTCCTAGTTCCTGTCAGTAGTCGTGCTGCAGCATTTTGAATCAGCTGCAGAGTCTTTAGAGACTTGTTGGGGCAGCCTGATAATAATGAATTACAGTAGTCCAGCCTAGAAGTAACAAATGCATGGACTAGTTTTTCTGCATCTTTTTGGGACAGAAAATGTCTAATTTTGGAGATGTTACGCAGATGAAAAAAGGCAGTCCTAGAAGTTTGTTTTATGTGTGAGTTAAAGGACAAATCCTGATCAAAGATGACTCCCAGATTCTTTACAGTGGAGCTGGGAGCCAGGGCAATGCCGTCTAATGGAACTACATCATTAGAAAGTTTGTTTCTGATGTGTTCAGGACCAATTATAATGATTTCAGTTTTATCTGAGTTTAGTAGTAAGAAGTTGCTTGTCATCCAGATTTTAATGTCCCTAAGACAAGCTTGGAGTTTGGCTAGATGATTGGTTTCATCAGGTTCCATTGACAGATAAAGCTGTGTATCATCTGCATAACAATGGAAATTTATGGAGTGTTTCCTGATAATATTGCCCAAGGGAAGCATATACAGAGTGAAGAGGATTGAACCAAGCACTGACCCTTGTGGAACTCCATGTCTAACTTTTGTGTACATGGAGGAGTAGTTGTTAACATG
The DNA here is from genome assembly GCF_001640805.2 of Lates calcarifer. Taxonomy (NCBI): domain Eukaryota; kingdom Metazoa; phylum Chordata; class Actinopteri; family Centropomidae; genus Lates; species Lates calcarifer. The sequence continues at coordinate 8,668 of NW_026117698.1, forward strand.
TACAAACTGAAGCCTATCAGATAGATAGGACTTAAACCAGTTTAGTGCCGTTCCTTTAATGCCAATAAAGTGCTCCAGTCTCTGTAAAAGGATGTGATGGTCAATTGTATCAAAAGCAGCACTGAGATCTAACAAGACAAGTACAGAAACAAGTCCGTTGTCTGATGCTATCAGGAGGTCGTTCGTAACTTTTACAAGTGCTGTCTCTGTGCTGTGATACAACCTAAATCCTGACTGAAAAACCTCAAATAAACTATTATCCTGTAGAAAGTCACACAACTGCTTTGCAACTACTTTCTCCAGGATCTTAGAAAGAAAGGGGAGGTTAGATATAGGTCTGTAATTGGTTAATACATCTGGATCTAGAGTGGGCTTTTTTAGCAGAGGTTTGATTACAGCTGTTTTATACGACTGCGGAACAACCTGTTAACAAGGACAGATTTAACATATCTAATACAGGACTGCAAATTAAGGGCAGAGCTTCCTTAAGCAGCCTAGTTGGGATGGGGTCTAAGAGACAGGTTGAAGGTTTAGATGCTGAGATAATTGATGTGAGCTGGGCTAGGTCGATGGGAGAAAAGGAGTCAAGGTTAGGTTTTGCAGCTGACTCTATGGATTCTGTGTTATGACATAAATCTGTACTGATTGAAGGCAGGATGTGATTAATTTTACCTCTAATGGTAGAGATTTTATCATTAAAAAAGTTCATAAAATCATTGCTACTGAGGGTTATAGGGATGCGTGGATCTATAGAGCTGTGACTCTCTGTCAGCCTGGCTACAGTGCTGAAGAGAAACCTGGGGTTGTTCTTATTATCCTTTATTAATGATGAGTAATAGGCACTTCTTGCATTACAGAGGGCCTTTTTATATCTTTTGACACTATCCTGCCAAGCTAAGTGGGATTCTTCCAGTTTGGTGGAACGCCACACTCTTTCAAGCCTACGTGCTGTTTGTTTCAGTGTACGGGTTTGGGAGTTGAACCATGGAGCTTGCTTCTTTCTCTTTATTGTTTTCATTTTTAGGGGGGCGATGGAGTCTAAAGTGGTACGTAATGAGTCTGCAACACTGTCTACAAGATGATCAAGCTGGGAGGGAGTAGCTTCTGCAAAATTAAGATGAGGCACTGGACCTAAGTTAGTGGGAATCATTTCCTTGAATTTAACTACTGTATTATCGGAAATATTTCTAGTCAGGATGTTTTTTGCTGATAATACATAATCCAGCAATATGAAGTCGAAAGTGATTAAGAAGTGGTCTGATAGAACGGGATTGTGTGGGAAGACTGTTACATGTTCAATATCAATACCATAAGCTAAAACAAGGTCGAGAGTGTGACTGAAACAGTGAGTGGGTTTATTTACACACTGAGAGAAGCCAATACAGTCTAGTAATGAGGAAAAAGCAGAGCTAAGGCTGTCATTGTTGACATCTACATGAATATTGAAGTCGCCTACAATAATAACTTTATCTGTTTTAAGAACCAAACTCGACAGGAACTCTGAAAATTCAGATAAGAAATCAAAGTATGGACCAGGAGGACGGTACACTATAACAAATAGAACTGGCTTTAATGTTTTCCACCTTGGGTGGGACAGACTAGAACAAGACTTTCAAATGAATTATAATTGAGTTTAGGTTTAGGGTTAATTAATAAAGTGGAGTTGAAAATGGCTGCGACTCCACCTCCACGGCCAGTGTCTCTGGGAATGTGAGTATTAATATGACTGGGGGGGGGTTGATTCATTCAGGCTAACATACTCATCCTGACACAGCCAGGTTTCAGTCAGACAGAATAGATCAAGATGGTGATCTGATATCAGATCATTTACTAGTACAGCTTTGGATGAGAGAGATCTGATATTGAGTAATCCGCATTTAATTATTTTATTTTGCTGTACATTTGAGGTGGATGTGCTGATTTTTATTAGATTATTGTGACTAACTCCTCTTTTGTTGATCTTCGATTTAGTTAATTTAAATGGTCGGGGGGCAGACACAGTCTCTATAGGGTAATGGAGGGGTGACTGTTCTAAAGGAGGCACAGAGAAGCGTGTAAGACTGCAGCTCTGTCTCCTGGCCTGAACTCTCTGAGCTGAACTCATCAGAAATGTTCTGGAGTCAGTTTAAAAACAGTGGACAATCTACATGTTTTTCTAAACATGATGGCTTCATTCTGACTCTGGGATCAAATCACATGATGGAAACATAAAGGTGACGTCATTTTCCCTCCCTTCATCTGCAAAACAAAGATTCCCATTAAAAGTCTGCAGGTCTGAGAGAGAGTGATGAGAGTTATTGTTTCATGTCAAACACAATAAGATGAGATGAGCTGAACCACAGATGTGAAGAGCAGATGTTGATCATGTTGTGTTGTCATATACACTGAGTGTGTTTTCATTTCAAACTGTCTGATTTTATTCTGATTTTATATTTTCTCTAATCACAGACTTGATAACTGTCGACTCTCAGAGATTCACTATGAAGTCGTGGCCTCAGCTCTGAAGTCCAACCCCTCCCATCTGACAGAACTGGACCTGAGTGGAAACTGGGACCTGAAGGATTCAGGAGTGAAGATACTGTCCTCTGGACTGGAGAGTCCAAACTGTAGACTGGAGACTCTGAGGTCAGTTCACTGACTGGAGCTGTTTTTGTCTATATTCAGTTCAAATCTTTAAAGTTTGAGTTTTTCATTGGTTGGTACATTTTAGTGATTTCTGTGTGAGGATTTAAAAATGAGCTGGTGAAGAGAAAAGACTCTCTGTTGTAATTAGTAGAAAAAGAAGAAGGTGAGACCAGTCACAGTGTTTGTGATTTAGAGCAGTAGAGAAGGTACAAGTTTGTTGAAATAAGAAAGTTGATGAAAATCAGATCTGCTCATTTGAACGTGACAAAAGCTGCATCTGTCTTCATCAAACAAATACTGCACCAAGCTGAAGTCACAGAGGTGATGATGATGAATGACACCATCAAATCTGAGTTTCTGAGCTTCACCTGGAGACATCACCAGGTGCTGAGGTGTCCAGCAGCAGGAAGCTCTCAGAGGTAAAGTCAGTGGATAAAAAAAGGAAACAAGATGGGATTTGACTTGTTTGAGAGGGTGAAGAACTCAGGAAGTGCATGATGCAGGACAGCTGAAGGCAGGGAGGGACTGACACATGAGAGTAGACTCAGGAAAACAGTCCATAGTTCCTCAGGAGATCACTCCCACTGATCTCAGAGCAGATGTTGTGTTGTGGACAGAAACACAGCAGGTTGTTGTGGAGCTGACAGGACCATGGGAGGACGCAGTAGAAATGTCCTATGAGAGGAAACAGCTCAGATATACAGAGCTGGCAGCAGAGGCAGAGGAGTGTGGTTGGAGACCTAAGGTCCAGTGGAGGTTGGCTGTAGGGCTTTGTTGGCAGATCAGTCCCTGTTACCTGAACTGGCTGTTAGAGAGCTGAGTCTAAAGCAGGCAGTGAAGAACATGGCTGACACTGCAGCCAGTTCCACTTCCAGGCTGTGGGTTAGAAGAAAGGTGAGACAGGCAGAGACAGGTAAGAGCAGAACCTGTAGTGTGAACTCATCAAGCTTTAAACACAAGTGTTTGACTTGTTGCTGCTAAAATGAAGAGGCTCAGCTGGTTTGTTTCGAGGATTACCAAGGTGAGTAAATATGGTGGCTCAGGCAGTCTGCTTGTTAGCGTAGCACTCTGTTAGCATGCTAATTAGCCTCTTAATGATCTTAACAGGCTAGTTGTGTAAATGTGAGTGGATGCTTTGTTCCTTGCTAAGATGAGGCAGCTGAGGGTGATCGCTGGGCTGTTGCTTGGTGGGTTGAGCAGGATCCTGCTGATGGTAGCAACATGCTGAGCAGCCTGACGTGGAGTTAGCTGCTTGTAGCTGGTTAGCATACTGGTGGCTGCTGATACTGGACTGAATTGAAGCTGTGGTGGAGGGTTGTGTTGAGAGTGTGGCTGGATCTGGGACACTGACACACTGTTGAGCCTTCTGGGTGTCATTGGTCCGACTCAGTGAAACAGCAGTTATTGAGAGGGTGCTCACCTGATGACCCTGTAGACTGACTGCACTCTCACACACACATACACTCACTGTAACACCATGTTACTGCAGAGGTCAGAGGTTAAAGGCCATGATTTATTCAAACCAACAGTGAGCTCTTTGAAACTTTTCCATGCTGCTTTGCAGACTTGGACCTAATGACACAAACCTGCTCAGCTACAAAACACAGGAAGAAGAAGGTGGTGTAAAAAACCAAAGAACAAACAGACTTTTAGTCCAACGTGTCTGATCTGATATTGATCCTCTAGTTAGAGACTGACTGAGGTCAGCAGCATGTTATGAATCTGTGTTGACATGAACAGGTGTATGAATGTTGAGCTGACATTTGGATGATGTCTGTAGAAGGCTGACATTATGATGATCCACAATAACAGAAGGACAAAGTCACTCTACTCATTTTAGAGAAAAGATCATTGATTAGGACAGATCTGATTATCAATGATTTGATCTACATCTTTTATTCTTTATTCAGGTTGATGAACTGCAGTTTGTCAGAGATCAGCTGTTCTTCTCTGGTCTCAGCTCTGAAGTCCAACCCCTCCCATCTGAGACATCTGGACCTGAGAGGAAACAAGCTGCAGGATTCAGACCTGAAGGAGCTGTGTGATCTTGTGCAGAGTCCAGACTGTAGACTGGAGACTGTGAGGTCAGTAGTTGGAGTCAGTCCATGCTGCTTCCATCAGTATTGTCCTAAACACAGTTAGTATCAGAGCAAAGATCCAGTGTTTCCTGTAAAGCTGGGACCTTCTCAGTGGCTGCTTTCCTCAGTGAAGCTGTGAGAGGAGAATGGTGACAGGCTTCAGGATTGGACAGAAAGACAGAGAGACAGAGAACAGTCAGCCAATCAGATCAGCCAGAAGCTGATGAAGAGTCTCTGTAAACACTGATTGACCTCCTCTCTGCTCTGTCTCTCTCTCTCTGCAGGTGGAAGTGGTGATGAGCTGTGTCCTGATGATCCAGATGTTGAAGCAGCAGCAGCAGCAGCTTGTGTGTAGAGAGGCTCTGACTGGACCATGTTACTGGGAGGTAGAGTGGAGAGGAGAGCTTCATCCAGCAGTGACTGACAGAGGAATCAGAAGAAGTGGAGATGACTCTCAGTGCTGCAGTCTGAACTGATCTGAGAACAGCTCCACTGTCAGACACAGAGTCCAGTCCACCATCATCCCTGTGTGTTCCTCTGGATCTGACAGAGCATCATCAGTGTGTCTGGACTTCAACTTGATAACGTTGAGCTGAAGTTAATCTGAGGCTTCAGCAGTGTTACACAAATCAAGTCATTCTCTTCCACAGTTCCAGTCTGTTTGTGTTGCTCTCAACAGTTTCCTGGCTGAGCATCACAAAGAGGGAATTTCATTCTGAAATCACTTGAACTTTGGACCATTAGTTGAACTCAGACTGTTGAAGCCTCATGTTCTCTTCAGCTCAACTTCACACTGTATTATTGTACAGGAGGAACATGTTGTTTTTATCCTCCATCTCTTCCATTAACGTTGTGTTAAATGTTCATCTGTCCATTATAATGGCGAGTCAACAAGTATCATTGATTTCATCACTAATCACTAATTAACTGCACTTTAAATCACTTTATGTTGAATAATATGTTTTTATATTTACCTTCTGTTTCTTTACTAACTAATCTTTGGTGTTGAGTTCTGGTGTTTTTATAGCAGAATATTATTACATTTATATTTACTCATTTGACAGATGCTTTTATCCAAAGTGACTTATAAGTGAAGGACAACACCAAAGCTTCAGTGCAGATAATCTGACTATAAATGGAGGATCTGTCTGATCTTTATACTGGAGGAAACATTAGATGAACTAAAAAACACAGTTACTATGAAAAGAAGAAAAGGTTGTTCTGCTGTTTTTGGTATTTAGTCATAACAACCTCCTCCAATCAGAGGTGGAGTGGAGCCTGAGAGGTAAAACCCAGGACTGAAAAAGTCCACAAATCACTGGCTGCTGCTTGTAAAGGTTGTTGCTGCAGATGTACAGTAGTAAAGACAAACCCAGCATTTGAATCAGCTCCTCTCTCATGTCATCAGCAGCACAGTCAGAGGACACTGCAGAGAGGTTTTAGTGAGGAAATGACAGTGACACAGTCATTGAAATGGTCTGCAGCTCTGTACTTCTGTCATCAACACTCTGCTTCTTTGTTCACTGACGTTGGATGTGACATGATGTTAAAAATAAAGTGTAGATTTCATATCTGAGCCTGACAGATTTGATTTGATCTCAGAGTCAGAAACACTTTGTTTTAAACTTCAGCTGCTGAAAACGTTTCCAGGTTGTAGTTGAGATATTTCCTACAGTCACCTGAAGGCAGCACAGGGTCAGTATGAACCATGCATGTAGAGAGAAGCTGATCAGAGGTCAGTGCTGGTTTGAGTTCAGGAAAGAACAACACTGAATGTTTCTGTGCTGTAACATGAAAACATGGTTTCAGTCTTTTCACCTGAGTTTTGTTGCTCCAGGTTCAAAGTGTTGAAATGAAGCAGCTGCTGATTCAGATACCTGAGCTGTTGTGTTGTATCTTCCTGATCCAGGACAGACTGCTCACCTGGACTGTTTCATTCCTCCTGTATCACCTGTGTTATATATCAGCCTGATGTAGAAACTGTCTGTATCCACCCGGTAGAACATGTGTGTTAGAACAGCACAGTTATACAGTCAATATGGAGGATTTACTCTCAGAGATTTGACAGGAATCAACAGATATTCAGGAGGTATTTTCCCTCCGAAGCAGCAGGTGGCGCTAAAGTCTCCGACACGCTGGTGACGCGGCGGAAGTGACGTAATTTTCGCGGGAAATGCAGACGGCTTCTCTCGGTGTCCTCGGTGTCTCTGTAACGTCTTCGTCCTTCACGATCCTGGTTCTGAATCGAGGCAGATAAACGGCGCAGATCGGCTTCAGTCCGGGACCAGAGTCTGTGTTTCAGTGTTTCTTCTCCTGAGTTGAATCTGACAGAGAAGAAACAGGATGAAGTATTTCACCAGACTGAGAGTCAGGAGAGTCTACAAGTGGCGTGGAGAGCCTTTAAGTTTCAACAGGAAGTTAAAAACCTGTGAATACAGGTGAGGACGACTCTTCTGTCTCCACAGCTTTGACTGTTCATCACATTTCATGCTTTTATTTTGGACAAATCAACTTCTCTGCGCTTTTATTGTGACATGAATCAAAGCGGCGCTGAGTCATTTCTCGGTCTGTGTCTCAGCTCTCTGTCCATCAGTGTGGAGGGTCTCCCGAGGACCACCGTCATCTCCACCGGCCAACACATCCTCATCGAGGGGGAGGATGAAGACAACCCGTACGTGGCCAGAGTCATCCGGCTGTTCGGTGACGGTGAGTCCCGGAGGAGGAGCCGGAAGTAGCCGAGTTTGTGGAAGACTGCACCTGTACAGAGTGTGCAGTTAGCGGTTAAAATACTGCATCATTCCAGACCTTTATTCTCATCATATATGTGTGCAGACAGGGAAAGGTAGAGGAGAGAATAAAGACACAGTTTGAAGACAAAGCCTTCCCACTGGGATCAACTACAACCGTTGGTCATGATGAGTTCAGGTTCACGTCTCTCACGTGTCTTTCCTCCTGCTGTGTGTCAGAGAGCGGGAAGCAGAAGAAGGCGGTGGTTCAGTGGTTCGTCCGCGTGTCTGAAGTGCCTCCGAGCAAACTGAAGCTGCTGGGCAGAGAGCCTCACCCGCAGGAGATCTTCTACTATCAGGGTCGCAGCTGTGACGACGAGGTCAACGCCGAGTCCATCCTCAGACCTGTGCAGGTGATTGTTGGTCCTCTCGGGGTGCAGACGGATCTGACCGCACTCTGTCAAACTTCTACCACCCACACAGTAACATCTGTCTGAAACCAGGACTGTCCCTCTGCAGCTGTGGTCCTGGTTCAGGACAGAGCAGCTTTCTTGTGTTTTTGTCTGAACTGGCCCTTTAACTCCGTCTGTTTTCTCTCACAGGTGAGGCACCTGGACGGAGCGGCCCCGTTCCCGGACTCTGACGATAAAGACACTCTGTATGTGAAGCTGTCCTGGGACTCCAAGACCTTCAGGGTGGTGGACTCTGCCTCCGCTGAACCGGCTCCGGCTTCCTCCCCTCCTCCCCGTCCCAAACCCTCCCTCCCTCCCTCGCCCCCCTGCTCCCCGCCCGCGGCAGCTCCGGCGTCTCGCGGCCCCTCTCGGCGTGCCCTGCCCACGCCGGACCCCGCCATCCTGCGCAAAGCCTCCTCAGGGGAAGTGAGGTACAGCAGGGCCACGATGAGCGCGGGGAAGGTTGCTACCGCCGCCGAGGCCGAGTCCCTGCACTCTGCCACCAAACTGTCGGCCCTAAAATGTCTGAGCGCCAAGAGGAGGAACGCCTCGAACGCCTCGGCCAGACGCCCGGAGTCCGCAAGAAGCTGGAGCTGAGCAGTGAGTGTTTAAAAACACACAGGAGGTGTTTTCACTGATCCACAGTCGACTCAGGTGTGTGTTTGTTTCCTCGTCCCGTCAGGTCCAGAGAAGATGACCCGAGAGGACATCCTGAGCCAGCTGCTGGACCAGGAGCTGGAGTCGGGGAAGGAAGTCCTGTCTTCCAGAAGTGGAGAGAGCCTAGAGGAGTCACTGAAGAGATCCATGACAGATGAGTGAATAACACACCTGTACGTCACCACAGAGTGTTTTTGTTTCTCAAAATGTAGAAAATAGTCGACCTCATCCTTCAAGAGAAAAATCCACAAACATGCGCTATGAAGCAGAAACTTCACACTTTGTCTCTGAAAGTCGTCGTATCGTTGAGCGTTTCTTTTGGAAGAGAGACCAAGACCACAAATAACAAGATAACTCATCTAAAAAGCAGAATCACACACCGATTCAGAGAATCACAGCAGTATTTAAAATATCAGAAAGCAGGAATGAGGGACTGTGTGTTCTTTTACTTTGCTAAGAGGAAGAAGAAAAGGCTGTTTGGATGAAAGTCAGGTATAAATGCAGCCTCTGAACACTTGTTATTGTCTGTCTGTGACAGCTGGTTGTCTTGCAGCAGAATCCTCTCGTCGTGTGATGAATTCCTGTGTTTGTGTCCTCAGACAGGGAAGTCGGTCAGCAGCTCGTGTCCTGACGGTTGGACTCACTACAGGAGACGTTGTTACATCCTCAGCTCGTCTGTGGCCAGCTGGGCCAGCGCCGAGAGGACCTGCTCTCTGCTGTAAACACACACTTTCACTATTTATAACGACAAAATATCTTCTCATTCATCTTCATCATGAAACTCTGTCTCAGCTGGGATGAAATCTGCCATCAGCTGCCACAAAGGCTCGTTTATGCTTCCTGTATGAAAATAGATGCATCCATCTCACACGGTGGAACTGTCACTGCCCGCGTACATCCACTAGAGGGCAGCTCAGAGTCAAATGTTTTTTAATACTTGATCATTTTCAGATCTATAAGACATTAAATACACAAAATGTAAACTTCAAGTGGAGGACACAAAGAACAAGAAGAAGTAACAGGTGGTCTGTGAGGCCTTTAAATATGTATAACACTGAGCATAAACAAGTTGTCTGACAGAGTGTTTAACATTTCCTCTTCCCACTGTGTCAGCTTTAACAGCAGCCTGACCAGCGTGAAGTCCAGGAGAGACATGACCTGGCTGTGGAAGTTTGCCGGGAAGAAGCCATTTTGGATCGGTGAGTGAACGCTTTCATCAGTGACGGATTCAACGTGCAACAAAGATTCACAAGGTCCAGAACCGTTGTGTTCTGTGTTCAGTCCTGAAAACTCCCTGCAGGCTTTGTGCCATTCTTTGAAGTGTTATTACAGGCCTAATAAGTCTTGAATTTAATGTGGGGGACCTGCAGAAATCCTCATGGACCACAGTCCAGTTGACAGCAGTATCATTAATATTCTCTGATTGTTTCAGGTCCACTGATAAACTTGTCTTCTTTTTGTTTGCTTGCACCTTGGTAACATTTTCAGGACTTTTAAGGCTGCGATCGTGCTTCATCACCTGATACTGTGACTTTCATCAGGCTGAAACAAGTGATTTATGTAAAGTCCAGATACAGAAAAAAGAGATTTAGGATGAGAATACTAAATCATCCCCAGTGTCTGCTGAGTGTCCCGGTCAGGATCCGTCACTGTCCAGTTTCCAGGTAGCCCACTCCTCTTCCATGTTCCTCAGGTCTGTCTGGAGGTCCGGGTCGCTGGATGTGGGCTGACGGTCGGTCCGTGTCCTTCTCCAGACTGAGGGGGGCGCCGCAGGGTCGCGTCGGGTCTAACGACGGCTCGGACTGTGTGCTGGTCGAAAACCCCAGGAGCTGGATTTCCACGAGCTGCTCTGCCGAAACTCAACATACATTCATCTGTTCGTCGGCGGCCCACACTCACTGAGAGACGCGGCATATTTACCGCCATCAGCCCGTCATAACGACCCGTGTGAACTAAGTCATATTTAATGTTACGCAATGACGCTGCTCTGTACATTAGGTTTCATATGTTTGTCATAATAAAGATTGCTGCGCAAAACTAAATTCTTGACAGTTTCAATACGTCAGTTCTCAACATTGTCGGTATAAAAGTCAACAAATAACAGAATGTGTTCAAAACTGAACAAAAATAAACCATCACATCATCAAATGAATATGTAGTAGTCCTTCCATTAGCAGTAGAGCTCTAATCCTGGCTGGCATGTTCCCCACAAGCCTTTCATACTGTTGAGGGGGAATCTTGTCCCATTCTTCTTGAGTTACTGCTTTTAATTCTTCTACATTCTTTGGTTTATGCTTTGAAACAGACCTTTTGATAATCCACCACAGATTTTCAGTGGGTTCTGCTGGCCCTGGATGTGTGGTGAGGAGCATTATCTTGTTGAAACATCCAGTTTTGACCTCGATGGAACAGTGCACGTGCAGAAGGGAGCATGTGTCCAATGTGCCATCACAGACAGTGAGATGACCAACACCAGCAGCACTCATGCATCCCCAAACCATGATACTGCCTCCACCATGCCACCAAGCTCCACCTGTGTACCCTCACATTATCAGAAGGAGGACAAAGCCGGAAACTGGACTCATCTGACCACAGAATCTTCTTCCAGTTCCTGGCTGTCCAGTTCTTGTGTGCTTGGGCTAACCTCTGTCTCTCATTGATCAGGGGCTTCTTGACAGCCTTGTAGGACCTTAAGCCATGATCTAAAAGTCGGCCACGTACAGTGCGGGTGGAACACTGGACACCAGTTTGGTTTGACGTCATTCGTCATTTGGTGTCATTCAGTGGTTTTCCCTGCACATGCGGATCAGGATGTGGTCATTTCTTGCTGAAGAAACCCTTGGACGCCCAGATCTTGGTTTGTCTTCCAAGTTGTTGGTTCGTCTGTATTTCTGCAGAGTGTATCCAGCTGCTGAAGGTCTGGCGGCAGCTGTACCCTTCCTGGCTGAGAATCTGTATCTTCAGGCGTTTCCTGCGTTAGGTTCCTTGTTTTAGCCATTTTTGTCTCTGAAGAACTTTTTAAATGTGCTGGCTTTATATAGACACGAAGCACGGCAACAAAAATCGTGTCTTTTAATAAAAAGCATGACCTTCATTAGTGGATCACTGATAAAAGCTTGTGACAAATGTTCCTGCTGTTATTCTGCAACTTCTGCTCCAGCCTCCTTCACCTCTCTGAGTTGGACTCTGAGCTCCCTCTGCACTCTGATCACCATCTTTAAAGGCCTTCTTCTTCTGATTCAGCCTTCGATGTCATTTGTGATCCAGGGCTTGTTGTTTTAACATTTAACACTGCGTCATATTATCACCAGCAGGTATTTACCCAAATAAAACATCTCCTCTAGACTGGTAAGTAAACACCTGCTAATGCTAACAGTGGCTATGCAGAAAACTTACAGATTGCTCCTTTAACCAGCCAGATTTTAGTTAGTTAGATTGCAATAGTACAAAGCTTTACTGTTAGTTTTCTGAGTAAATGTAATTTAGCAGAACATTTTTACTGCAATAAGATTATAACAGCAGATATCAAGCTTCCTAAGCATGTTTTATGTGTGCAGTTTAACATTATTCATTATGTGCGTTTTGTGGGACTGTTTGTTGTGTGATTAAACAACTTTGAGGCCATACTAATGTTAGGTCATTACCCTTTTATGCTACCTATTTGGTGCTAATATGCTCACATGACAGTTTGTCTGTTTTGAAAGTTGATAACTTTGATTTTTGATGTTAGGTTCATGTTGAACTAAACTGAAACCTACATGAGAACTTAATACTGTGATTTTGTTGTGATATTCAGTAAAAGAGGTACTCAAGAACCACTATACTTCAAATACACCCTAATATTTTTAATGTGTCTGTGAATATAACTTAATGTAATGTTCCTTCACTTTTAAATTGCAGGTCACTTTAAGTGGATGCTGAGAGACTGGAGGAAAACAACACAATAAAGTTGGATTCCTAAAACCAAATGAAAGAAAGTGAAATAGCCAAAATGGTGAGTGAGTATCTGATAAACCAGTGATAAATCAATGATAAAACAATGATAAATAAATGTCTGTGAGCTGGTTCAATTTATCACAAAAAACATCATAATATTTTTAGTTGTGTTTTTTTGTTGTACCAAGTTAAGGTTACAATCATGAAATACCATTAAAAACAGGAAATACAATAAACAAAATATATGTTTTATATGTGCAAGTTGAGTTTACAAAACATTTACTCTTTAATCTCTGAAATTAAATTTTTCTGGAAAAGAATCATCCACTATAATCAAACACATTAATTATAAAAGAACTGAAAATTGAATTTTTGTTACCTCATCATTATTTAAATGTTTTAAAGTCAAGTATACACAAGCACTGAGCGATAAATCAGTGGTCGTCAAACTCTCAATAATAAAGAGCAGTAGTTTTTGCTTCACTGTTACCACCATCATATTTACACTTGTAGCAGTTGACTTTTCAAATATCAGTGTGCCCACAGTTATGATGTGTATTAACAAATAAAAATAAAATGTTCATTTTAACTGATGTCTACACGTACCACATTTACATCAGAACAGGAACAGTCCCTACCAACAACATATCAAAAAATAACTAACAATTTCAAATATACACATACAGACATCAATCACTAACATGTCTAACTAACTAACTAACTAACTTTGTCAACCCTGCACATTACTCTCCTCCCACGGACTGCGGATGAAAATCACCTTTTAGCTGGATCTGGTTCAATAAATGTGTTTTGCATTCAGTTTATTTTCACTTTTAACTATTACACTAGTTCATCTTGCAGATAAATTAATAGAAGACTTCTTAGTGAGCATTTCATTGTCCCTGGTAGTAGCTCTGAAACATAACAATAAAAACTTCTTCAGAATGTGAATAAGAAACGTATCAGAAAAAATTAAATGACAAAATAATATAAAAACATATGCATATTTAGATAGTTGTATAAGATTGGTATTTAACTCTGCACTCTGTCTTCCTTTTCATTTGCTCATGTTTTAGCTATCTGGCATAATAAATGTAATTGTTGAATAAACAATGAAATAAAATAAAAATAACCAAGTAATATTTTACAGTCAAAGTACAAATGTGAGCCCCAATTTTTAGCATTTTTTTTAACTGCTAACTATTATTTATTATTATTATATTATTACATTTCAGTTTCCCTGCTGTTAATGCCACATCTGCAACACAGAGCAATAAAAGCAAAACAACAAAAACCTCCTCAGAAAATGAAAAAAAGATGTCTTGCTTTTCATTTGCTCATGTTTTAGCTACATGTGGCATAATAAATGCAGTTGTGCATTGTCCCTGATAAACAATAACATAAAAATACAAGTTATTTATTACAGTTACAAAAAATAAAAAAAATAAAATACTGAGTGCTACATCAGTGGTTCTCCTTACACCTTGCTTTTATCAGGTGTGTTTGACATTCCTTCACAGTGAGTCACTGGCTGCCGCTCTCACATTGTTCATTATATGCTTTACGTTACATAACTGTCCTAGTTTTCATACTGAATATCATAAGCAAGGGGTCCATCGATAGCAAAACCAAGATAGAAGGAAACCTTTTCAGTGCTGAAACCACTCCTTATACCAGCAATAAGAGCTGGACGCACTGGGATTTTCAGTTTACCGTAATTGGCAAACACCTCTCCTTGCTCAATGGTTCCACAAACTCGATGAAGACGGTTGATAATGGCTTTGTCTTTAAATATGTCTCCATTCCGCCAAAGTTGTGCCAAGGCATCGCGGCGCATGTCTTTAAAATTCTCATCTAGTTGGGGTTTAGAAACAAGCCTCTTGAGTCCCTCTTCTTTCCCCAGGTAGAGGTGGGCAACAGTGCTCCTGTTTCGAAACAATAAGGTCAGGCGTTTGCGATATGAGTTTCGAATTGCTTTCACATATGTCCCAATTTCTGTGTTTTCCTGAGTAGGACTTGGCCAGAGTAAGAGCAGAGCCAGGTAATATGGGTCTGGGAAGGGATACCCAAGTCCGACATCTTGTAGAGTTTTCAAAAGTAGAGCAGAGAGGGAGCTGTAACTCTTCACATGTTTAGATTTTGGTTTCAAAACATAAAGAACTATGTTTGACAAAATGTAATTGATTGTTTCCTTTGTCTTTTGTTTTTTGTTGATAAATTGTTGTTGTTGTTGCAAGAATGCATAGCATTCTGTGATCGTCTCAATTTCTTCAGCAGGTTTGTCCAAATGCTGAAGAATTCCAGCAAATGTGTCTGCTTGTCTTTCTTCAAGAAACAGTCGTCGTTCTTCAATGTCTATTTTCCAGTTGAGATTAGGATTGTTTTGTCGTTCTTTTTTTATTTCCTCTCGTGCTGTGCAAAAAAGAGTTACATACTTTTTAAAATGACTACAGACGTTCCAACGATTCTTTGAATCAAATTCTGAATTGTTCCCTTTTATGTACATGAAGTAACAGTCAAGAAGTTCAAAAGTTTCTTTTACTTCAGCTTTCAAACTTTGGAGGAACTGCTCATGTTCTTTGATGATCTCCATGTATCTGTTGTTGATCTCATTGTCCTTTTTATACACGTTGGTGATGGGAATTACTTTTTGCAGAAAACTCTGCAAGTACTTCTTCTTCATTGGATCACTTTCCTCAAAGAAAGGAAGTCTGCTCAATATCTCAAAGACCAAGAAAGCAATTTCCAGCACACCTACATAGCCATAAACATTATATGACTTTCTGGGGTAGTCCTCAGACTCATCATCTGCTGCTTTCTCCTCAGGTTCATCCTCTGTATTTGCCAGGTCTTGAGCCCTTTTAAATGCTCTGATAGCATTACCTGCTATTTTAATGTTTGTGTTTAAGTCTTCTGGATTGAGTGATGTCTCCTGTTTTTCTCTGTGGATGTTAGATTTTAAATTGCTTTTGTGGAGTTGCCCAATTGTGTCAAATGTGTATGGGTTTTCTTTAATGTTCTTGGCCTTTTCAGCCCATATTAGAGCCTCTGGGAAGTCACGCTCATTGATGTACAAGTATCTTGCCAGTGCCTGAGGAATAGATGCACTTGACACAAATCTGGACGATGCTTTCACAAAGATTTCTTGGACAGCTTGTCTCCCTTCTTGGCTGTGGATTTTGTCTATAAGAGGAGAAAATGGTTCTCTTTCATCTCCATCTTTTTTGCGCTGCCTTTCAATCAACATTCGTTGAATTGAGAGCATGAATCTGTGTTTGACGACTCCAACACTGAAGAACAGATCGCAGTGAAGAATTGCCATAGCAATATCACTTACTTTCAAATTGCAGCTCCTCTCCAACTCTTCCAGACAGGCAGATGCTATGGAGCAATGAAGGATTCTGATTCCTTTGTATCCTCCCCATTCCTCAACTGTATCTATGATGAGAAGGTTTGAATATGGCCTCATTCTTTCCAATACACTGTCTTCTTGCCAGCGAATCATTTTCATCCCAAAGAAATCCTCACAGAGAGAGAGAGAGATTTCAGACTCTGCCACATATGTATTAAGTAAGGCCAGAAAAGCAAACAGTTGGGCCTCCTTTGTGCTGAAATCAAAGTTCTCCAGTGTGTTACGAGCAAGATCATCAATGTATTTTTTGTCAAAATTGCTCTTCATGATCATGAAACTATAAAAGTTCTCAGGTTTGTCATGAGTTTCTTTGAGCTCTTTAAGTTTCTTTTCAAACTCCTTCTGTTCGTCTTGAGTCAGTGAAGCAGTGATGTATTGACACAGTCCTGGATTGTGCTGTCTGTACTGTTCTTTTGGGCTGTGAGAACGAACACAGTTAAGGATGATGACTTTGCAATTTGGTGCATCATCCACATTTACGTTCAAGCTATCCTCTACAGCAGCTTTACGTATGCAGTTAACAAGATCATGAGGATTCTCAGTTTCTTTTGAATCATCAACTAACAGCAAAACTGGACATGGTTTCTCACTTTCAAGTTTCGTGAGCCTTCTGACTTGAATGGCAACTTCTGCTTTTGGCAGTGCATTGTCTTTCAGCACAGCACATCTGAACTCCTGACGGAGATCCCACATCACATGCATTGCTAAGGTGGTTCCACCGCATCCTGGATGGTGGAAGAGATTTAGCAGAACACACATGTTTTTTGAATCTCTCAACTGAGATCTGATCATCTTCTTAACATTTTCATACTTGTCTCTTTTGATAAATGGCTTCTCTTTGTCCTTGTCACAGAAGTAGAAGTTCCACCATTTGACTTTGCCTCCTCTGTAGAACTCTTCTTCAACTCTGATTCGGTAGTCTTGAAACTCCGGACTATTTTCATCATAGGTGTTTTCACATTGATTCAGACACAAAATGTCAAGAGCTGTCATAAAATCTTCATCCTTCTGTTTCAGGACAACAACACTGGAACCAGAGGAGGGAAGCAGTCTTCCAGACGACTGATTTAATGGCCCCAGTGCCATAATAGTTCCATTGACCTCGCTGAGGGTCAGCTCATTAATGGATAGATGGTCGATGTCAAAGTCACACTTTTCTTGTATCAGCTCCCTCCACTTCTCATATGTGCTCTGAGATTCACATATGTTGATAATGTTTTCCTCTTCTGTGTGTTTCAAGAAAGACTTGTAGATGTCAAACATTGGATCTTTCTCAGTGTCCACAGGTGACAGTAGAAGAAATACAATGAGACTCTTGCCATGGAGAAGAACTTCAGGGTTGCAAGTGAATGAAACCAACTGCTCTACATCTCTGCAAGATTTCCTCAGCCAGTTCTGATAATCTAACTCCTTGTTTGAGTCATTGTCAAGGTCATGTCTGCCATTACAGAAAACCCAGCTGGTCTGTTTATAAAGGTTAAGGTTCTTTATCACTGAGTCAATCTGTCCTTGATACTGAGATGGAGTATGGAGATTGGCAACCCTTGACTCTCTGTAGGAATGACACAGTCCACCTGGAGCAGCAGAGTTTGGGTCAAAGTCTAACACACAGAACAGTTTCATCTTACTCAAAAACTGGAGATACTGCACTTGTTCTGGACTACTCTTGTTTATAACAACAACAAATCTGTCATAGCTGTCAAGTGAGTTTCCACCACAAGTTAACAAATTCTTTAGTTTGTCACCCTGGTTTGCTTCTTTCTTCAAAACTGCTTTTGGACGACACCGCTGCTGCAGTTGACCTGTAAGAGCAATAAAATATGTACATTATTAGGGAAACAAACACACACATCTTACAATTTCTCATTGAAAAAAAAGCTAAATAAAATTAACAATGTGTCCATCCATCAATACTGTCAACACTGAATTCCCTGCCTGGTTCTCAGCTTCAAGGCCATTGGGTGCTAGAGACCCTAACCTTCAACCCTAACCCAACTATTTGGAAGCATGTTTATACTGGTTTTCTTACCCATGTTCTTTTCCAGCTGACAGGCAAGTTCACACTGGTTGATTTCCTTTAGAATGTCTATTGTTACCCATAAAGCCCCCTCATTTCCATAGTGACTAGTCATTACTTTTGCTGTATCCATGGTGTCCTTGCCCTCCAGCCTACCCCGAGGAATAGGTTTATGCCCAGATTTTGTGTGCTCATGTAAGTAGAAATGAAACATTTTCAGGTCTCCTTTTATAAGGTTGTCCAGAGTTTTCTGGATCTCCACACTGATCTTGGATGTGTTCAGTAGGGCTGTGGTCTGCAGGAAGAAAGAGAAGTAATTATTTATAGTAAACTTTACAGTTCACTCATTGATGTTTGGAAAAATTCTGATCTTGCATTTATAATTTTTCTACATCAGAAGGTTTGGTTAACAGGCTGGAACATAGTAATGCATGGTCCATAATGAACAAAACAACATAGACATTTTACCACAACAGTTTCTTTTCTCTTGATTTCCTTGATTGGCTGCTGAATGATCTTCCTCTCTGAAGCTTTCTCAAATGGCTGCGTTTCCATTTCATCTGTTTGTGAGTCAGTTTTATCATTAGATTCTTGTTGTTTGGTTTCTTTGGCTTGATTCAGACTCAGTTCAGGTTGAATGGGTTTTGGTTCTTTTTGGTCTGTGGTGGTGTGAAGGGTGGGATGCAGCGTTGGCTCTGGCTTCTTGTTCAGCTGATGAAGCTCTGCCAGAATCTTTACAGCAGGACCGCTTTTTATATCCAGATCCAGAAAATCCTGTTTGCTGAAGTAAACAAGACAGTCTCCAGACACATCTTCATCGTGGAGTTGTTCTGCATATTTGCCACGTATTTTGACATGCTGTAGTAACCACTGGTTGACCTGCTCCTTTGTCCAGTTTTCCACGTATGCTGGGAACTGTGACTCGTGTTGTGATCCATCTTTAAGCCTCTCTAGGTAAGATGTGATTTTGACAGCAGGACCACATTTTATTCCCAAGTCTAGTATATCTTTCTTTTTGAAGAGGACTAAATATTCCCCCAACACTTCCTCTTCAATGAATCTGTCGGCACAACTCTGATGAACTTTGACCTCTGTCATCAGCCACTGGTGGACGTCTTCTGTGGTCCATTTTTCAATTGAAAGTTGAGGCTCAGGTGTTGGCTGGCTCATTTTTATTCACTAAGATTGAAACACATTTAAAAGAATGACAAAAAACTAAGAAAATATGACCTTAAGAATGCATGTCTCACTGTAGAAAGTGTTACAGTAATCGAGTAGACTTTCCAGTCTAAAGTTAATTGTATGCCTTTACGTTACATTACAGCCACATGATTGTGTTATGATTCCTCCAGGCAAGGATATTTTACCTATAGGTTGCTGACTGATTCCTAATGACCTAGATATCAGATGGGTTTCTTTATTCTACAAACGCAGTTAAAAGATAAAATTAGAGCTTGCTTAAGAAACCTAAGTTTGACTGGTGATACCCAGCCTGGTTGTATCACTTCTTTCAGGCCACAAGTGTTCTGTGAATGAGCCAGAGACAGGCGAGATAAACAAGCAAGAGTTTGTTCTGCAGTTTGTAGGGGAATCGCAAATAGCCTGATGGAGACTTGTGTATGTGTGCAAGAGCCTTACCTGGTTTAACAAGGCAGCATCAACTTTTGATAAGGTTAGAATACGGCTTCTGATAACTCCCCTCTGGGCCTCCATTTTATACAGCCGGAGCACAGGAAAAACTCAGTATCTTTTATAAACATAAGACATCAGTTAAGACTATATATAGCACATAAAATTGCTTAACAAGCCATTATTGACCAAGACATAATGTTTTTACAAAACTGCACATTGGTCAAAAGGCATTGATGTTGCAGCCTGGTTGTTCTACTGAGTGAAGGTTAGTACAGGATGTTTTCAAAACCAAGTCATGCATAGTGCAACCATTAAAAAAGTCACACCAGGATGTGGTGCACATCAAGAGACATAACCATTAGAAAAAGGGTGGCTGAACTAGGTGGAACAGGATACTGTGGTAAAGTGTGGGCTGCAGCTACTGACTGAATTAGAAATAGAAATAGTCCATTGAAACACAAAAACTTCAATTTCTGTTTGAAGTGAAAGAATTAGCTCTCTTTTCTTATCTGTTTACCCAAGGATCTGTGTAGTTAAATGATTCATCTACTTCCTGATATAAACCCTTTATCAGAATAATGACCCAACCAGTAAGGTTTCCACTACAGGTGATGAATATATTTAGCGTTGTATTTGGTGTAGATCTTAAAATATTCAGTAAAAAAAGCCAGTACCTTTGCAATGTAGCTAGATTCAGTACAACGAACCACAGAATTTCCCACCTACTGAACTCATCAGACATCTTCCTCATCAGGCCAGGTTTCAGATCCTGACGGTCTCCTCTGGAGCATGAGATGTCCAGTGTAGCTCTTAATGGAAACAAAGCTGGACAAGCATCATTTTAGTGGAGATAATGCAGAGACCAGGACAGTCTAACAGTGAAAATATTATCCATGATGTCTGGACTCAAGTGATTGTCGTGACTCATCAGACTAGAAATGCACCCACTGCTCTGTGTAAAAGAGACTGTTCCACTCGGAAAACCACACCCACCACAGCACCTCCGTCAGGCCATAGCTTTAAAAACATATCTTACCTTTGCACTCATCAGTACTTTGTGATGCTTTTTATCTTCTGTGGCACCTGCAGAGTATTTCTGTACTTTCCTACGGCAAACCTCTTACGTGATTTTTACAATAATACCTGCCCACAAACAACCTTTTAATTAGTAAATTCACAACAGGTTTGCCTCCAGGTATAAATAAATAAATATATAGATAAAGGCAGTTTGCCATTGCACTAAACAGAGTATGCCTCCACAAGTGTGTTTTAATAAATAATAACTTTAAATCTAGATATAATATTACAAGATTATTGGGTAAAAACATGTCAGCAGTGCAGTGTCTTTTAAAGACCATAAACATTACATCTCCTCTGAGCAGCTGATCACCGCCTGGAAACAGAACGAGGTCCAGGTCCATGAGGTCCAGGTCCACCTCTGATCAAACAATAAAAGATAAGGAGGAAGAACTGAATGATATCATATAAAAACTGATCATCACAGCTGTCACTGTTAAAATGTTAGTTTTACAGCTTCAGGTTCACACACAAAGATAAACATGTACAGCTGAAAATATTTCTTTCAAAGATTGAAGTCTTCACCAACAGACTGTAAACACTCATTTTCAACTTCAGGTTATTTTCTAACATTAAAGCCTGACTGCAGCTACTTTGAACCACTGAAGCTGTTTATCACTTCATTCAGGATTTAACTGTCTACAACTGTGGCTGTAATAGGTTTGTGGTGTGGCCAGCAGAGGCGACACAACACCACAGAGAACTTTGATGATGCTTTGCGATGAAACAAAGTTGGACAGAGTAAATTACACTGTTTGCATGATGAAACTAGTTTTATTCTTCTTTTATTACATGTTTCCTGTTTCCTCCACTCTTTCAGCAGAACCTGTGTGATGACTTTTATTTCACCAGTTCACAGCACTGACATGTCTGGATGGAAGAAAGTATAATAGAAGTGAAGGAAAGTTGAGCAACTGAAACTTCAAAAATAACAGTGTTAATGACTTTAGAGTCGCAGTGTTTCTGGGTTTATTCCAGCTGCTGATCAAATGAATCTGAGCTCATTTATGACCTGGATAATTAAAATCTAATGTAATCACCTTTAGATTTTTCTTTAGCTCAGAACCTGCAGAGCGACACGTGCACACTAACGTAAATACACACGACAGCGTAGGCTACGTAGACCTGGATCCTACGTCACGTTCAAACAACCACCTGGTGGATTGTAGGAGAGTTTGTACAACAGACCCGGAAAATAAACTTTCACCGGAAATCGAAGGCGTCGTCTCCGTGTTCGTAGCTAACAGCGCGCGGACCGTCAGAAAACTTCATCTGAAAGCTTCATAGTTTGAGCTGTGAGTGACTGTTGAACGTTGGGAGCGACTTTTCCAACCGTTTATTTCCGTTAGGAGCGCTGAGCGTTACTGCTGATTTTAATGCAGAGGTCGAAGCTCGTCGAAGTTTAACGAAGTAAAATCGTGAGAAAAGTTGGTTTTCTGTGAGTCCAGCGCCGAGAAAGACAGGAGGGAGAAAGAGGATATAACGGAATCACAGGTTTGAACCGAACACAGCGAAAAACAAGAGAAGAGGACGAAACAAACAGACTGAAAGTGAAAGTATGAAGTCAGTCCAGACGCCATTTTGACTCCACAGCAGAAAGAAACAGGACGTGTGCAGGGTGAGTGATAATATCAGGTCTATAAATAATGATTGTTCACATTATTGATTCATCTGCTGAATGTTTTGTGTTTAGACCGTCGTACTGTATTATAGATAAACCCCCAGTATAAAGTCACAGAGTCTCAGAGTCACATCTTCACATGTTGTTCCCTTTTTTATTTTCCTGGTTTTTCGCTCTCACAGATAAATATGGAACATGT